>NC_091186.1:35913220-35923220 GCF_040958095.1 Procambarus clarkii | reverse complement strand
GGCAGAAGAGTATGGGAGACATGATCACTACCTACAAAATTCTCAGAGGAATTGACAAGGTAGATAAAGATAAACTGTTTAACACGGGTGGTACGCAAACAAGGGGACACAGGTGGAAACTGAGTACCCAAATGAGCCAGAGGGACGTTAGAAAGAACTTTTTCAGTGTCAAAATAGTTAACAGATGTAATGCATTAGGCAGTAATGTGGTGGAGGCTGACTCCATACACAGTTTCAAATGTAGATATGATAAGAGTCCAGTAGGCTCAGGAATCTGTACATCAGTTGATTGACAGTTGAGAGGCGGGACCAAAGAGCCAGAGCTCAACCCCCCAAGCACAATTAGGTGAGTACACACACACACACTCACTCTCTCCCTCTCATAAGGGAGGTGGTGGCCGAGTGGACAGCGCTCTAGGCTCGTGGACCTAGGGAGTAAATGTTACTCCTACTGCTATGTAACAAGATTTTGTTGGTACATTTTCATGTAAATTCACAACTCTTCGCGCCGGAAACAAGTCATGAGAGAGCCACACAATAATTTTCGGATCTAACCTTCATTCTTTCGCAATGTGTTGTATACAATGAAATGATTATGCATTGCTCTGTTGTGAACATTGTATACAGTACCTCAAGATATACATCCCACAACAGTTAACTAGCTCCCAGATACCTAATTAATTCCCTACTCTCTGTAAATGTTAATGTGATGTCACCGAGCAGTAAATAGGTACTTGGAAATTAGACAGTTGCTACGGGTTGCTTCCTGGTGTGTGTGTACTCACCTATTTGTACTCACCTATTTGTGCTTGCGGGAGTTGAGCTTTGGCTCTTTGGTCCCGCCTCTCAACTGTCAATCAACTGGTGTACAGATTCCTGAGCCTACTGGGCTCTATCACATCTACATTTAAAACTGTGTATGGAGTTAGCCTCCACCACATCACTGCCTAATGCATTCCATCCGTTAACTACTCTGACACTGAAAAAGTTCCTTTTAACGTCTCTGTGGCTCATGTGGGTACTCAGTTTCCACCTGTGTCCCCTTGTTCGCGTCCCACCAGTGTCGAATAGTTTATCCTTGTTTACCCGGTCGATTGTTTGTGTGTGTGTGTGTGTGTGTGTGTGTGTGTGTGTGTGTGTGTGTGTGTGTGTGTGTGTGTGTGTGTGTGTGTGTGTGTGTGTGTGTGCGAGAGAAAAAAAATTAGTTAGTCAGTAATAGTTGATTGACAGTTGAGAGGCGGGCCGAATGAGCAGAGCTCAACCCGCGCCTGCACAACTAGGTGAATACTCTCTCACTCTCTCTCTCTGTCTCTCTGTCTGTCTCTCTCTCTGTCTGTCTGTCTCTCTCTCTCTCTCTCTCTCTCTCTCTCTCTCTCTCTCTCTCTCTCTCTCTCTCTCTCTCTCTTCTCTCTCTCTCTCTCTCTCTCTTTCTCTCTCTCTCACCACTCACATATGTGTTGTATGTGGATGCTGAAGTTCAGTCTCTTGTCTATGTATAGGTCAAGGAACTTTCCATAATCATTATTGCTAATGTTAACATTGTGTATCTGAAGTTGAATTTGGTTTCAGGATTTACTTTCGAACAAAAATAGTAGTCGGTCTTTTTTATGTTTGATGTGAGTTTGTTAGTTTACATCCATGAGTGGACTTTTTAAATCTATTATTTTCATTATTATATAGTGCGTTTGGGTTGGGGTCTGAATAGAGGAAGGTAGCATCGTCAGCACTTATGTTTACACTTATTGGAAGTATCTAAGTATCAACTAAAGTATCTTCACACTTGACTTAAACTTTAGTAGCTATTTTCTGGACCATTCCTCAAGTTTCGGAGGTCAACGAAGATGGAATTCACATGAAATGGCTTATGTTACCATCACTAATAATGTTGTGTTTTCTGTCTAGCTTCAGACACGGTCATGTTACAATTGTGTCTTAGAGAGTTGCGCGCAATTAAGCATGATAGAAATCACTTACAATTAATGCAGGATGGTAGAAAATCACTTACAATTAATGCATCAAGTTTGGAGACTTGAATTGAAATTGAAATTGAAATAAGTTTATTGAGGTAAAATACACACAAATGGATGAGGTAGCTCAAGCTATTCTCACCCCGTTCAGTACATCGTGGTAATACATACATAGACACACACACTTGTACACATTTTAGTGTAACAAGCAAGGCAAATAGTTCTGTGTGATGGGTAGAGGCAACTGCACTTGCAGCTGCACCCGTGTGGCGGTGTAGGAAACCATCAATGTATATGATTTGAGAGAGAGAGAGAGAATGATCTGTAGACAGAGCATCAATATGGCGTAAGGTATTGGGCTTTGCCTCAAGATGAAGCATAATAAAGAACCCGAATATCAGGAGAAAAAATTACATTAAAAACTGTCCACATGATACATATATATAATCACGTTTTAAACATTTTAATTGTATTATTTGCATATATATATATAATTAGGAAGTAATGTTTATCTGGGTAAGTTGTCAGCTTTTATGAACTAATAGCTAGTGCGGCTTGTATATGGGGTACATCCGGTCTCTTACCCTCGACTGCGGCGGTAACTTTATGGTCAGGAAGCCACAAATATTTACAGTTCAAGTTCAAGTATGTTTATTGAGACAAGAAAAAAATACATCTCAAAGGGATAGAGTAACTTAGGCTGTTTCTACCCCCTCTACTTCAAGTCCCTCAAGGGGCGCACAAATTCAGTAAGTACAAATAGACAATTAACATTACAAGAATCCCATTTAACATTGCAGGTTAATATAGTAAGTACAGCATACAATTGTTACACTCTTGGGGCAAAATTTTTGTAGCTCCTAAGTATACTGTCTATCATACCATTGTCACACATACAAACAATTTGATGTGGTACATTACTTATTTCCTTATTTCTATAGTTATCAATAAGTTGACACTCTAATACATAATGTTCTAAGGTGTGGGCGTGCGGCATACTACATAATTTACACTCCTTATCTTTTTCACTGACATCAACTCCGTATTGCCAGATATATTTGTATCCTAATCTTAATCTCATGTAAATTGAATCCTTCCAAGTTGACTTTCCTTTATCATAGGTGAAGGACGAGTTTGTATTTATTACTGAATAATTCTTAAGTGTGTTACTACTATCCACTATTGCCATTCTTTTTATCATTTCTTCATCTTCATTTCCTCTTATTAATGTTATATATACATGTACACATAATCATACATACATGTACATATATATACATATGCGGTAAATCCAGAGAAATGAAATATGGAATTTTCCGCATACAAATGATTATTGTTTCGTGATCGTCAATTGCATATATACATATACATACATATACATTCACATACATATTCAATCACCCACACAAATACACACATCAATAATCTTTGTATCACAAGTGATTCAACAAGAGGCTCACAAGTCACTATACTAGGCACTTTACATCTATGGTGAGTCGTCCAATTACTAGTCTTGCTCTACACCCACCCAACTGGGCGGCAGCTTTACAGTCATGTGCTCCACACCCACCCAACTGGGCGGCAGCTTAACAGTCATGTGCTCCAAACCCACCCAACTGGGCGGCAGCTTAACAGTCATGTGCTCCACACCCACCCAACTGGGCGGCAGCTTTACAGTCATGTGCTCCACACCCACCCAACTGGGCGGCAGCTTAACAGTCATGTGCTCCACACCCACCCAACTGGGCGGCAGCTTAACAGTCATGTGCTCCACACACACCCAACTGGGCGGCAGCTTTACAGTCATGTGCTCCACACCCACCCAACTGGGCGGCAGCTTTACAGTCATGTGCTCCACACCCACCCAACTGGGCGGCAGCTTAACAGTCATGTGCTCCACACCCACCCAACTGGGCGGCAGCTTTATAGTCATGTGCTCCACACCCACCCAACTGGGCGGCAGCTTAACAGTCATGTGCTCCACACCCACCCAACTGGGCGGCAGCTTAACAGTCATGTGCTCCACACCCACCCAACTGGGCGGCAGCTTTACAGTCATGTGCTCCACACCCACCCAACTGGGCGGCAGCTTAACAGTCATGTGCTCCACACCCACCCAACTGGGCGGCAGCTTTATAGTCATGTGCTCCACACCCACCCAACCGGGCGGCAGCTTTACAGTCATGTGCTCCACACCCACCCAACTGGGCGGCAGCTTAACAGTCATGTGCTCCACACCCACCCAACTGGGCGGCAGCTTAACAGTCATGTGCTCCACACCCACCCAACTGGGCGGCAGCTTTACAGTCATGTGCTCCACACCCAACCAACTGGGCGGCAGCTTAACAGTCGTGTGCTCCACACCCACCCAACTGGGCGGCAGCTTTACAGTCATGTGCTCCACACCCAACCAACTGGGCGGCAGCTTAACAGTAATGTGCTCCACACCCACCCAACTGGGCGGCAGCTTTATAGTCATGTGCTCCACACCCACCCAACTGGGCGGCAGCTTTACAGTCATGTGCTCCACACCCACCCAACTGGGCGGCAGCTTAACAGTCATGTGCTCCACACCCACCCAACTGGGCGGCAGCTTAACAGTCATGTGCTCCACACCCACCCAACTGGGCGGCAGCTTTACAGTCATGTGCTCCACACCCAACCAACTGGGCGGCAGCTTAACAGTCATGTGCTCCACACCCACCCAACTGGGCGGCAGCTTTACAGTCATGTGCTCCACACCCACCCAACTGGGCGGCAGCTTTACAGTCATGTGCTCCACACCCAACCAACTGGGCGGCAGCTTAACAGTCATGTGCTCCACACCCACCCAACTGGGCGGCAGCTTAACAGTCATGTGCTCCACACCCACCCAACTGGGCGGCAGCTTTATAGTCATGTGCTCCACACCCACCCAACTGGGCGGCAGCTTTACAGTCATGTGCTCCACACCCAACCAACTGGGCGGCAGCTTAACAGTCATGTGCTCCACACCCACCCAACTGGGCAACAGCTTTACAATCATTTGCAGGAATTACTTACAGTAAGCAAATTTTAGATACTTCACTAAGATTTCGGGCAGCACATCATTATAAATGAAGTACTTACACTTTTCTTGGACACCAATGATGGTGTTATCTCTGAATTCCGCGATTTTTTTTAAATTCCAGTACTGTATATAATGACGCAAAGTATGCGAATAGTTCTGCAATAGTGATCCTATCCTGCGTCATAATTTACATACATATCTACTTCTGTTTTGTGTATTAAAATTACTACATTTTTATGTTAATTTATTTCTGTAAATGATGATGATGATAAATTTCAATAAATGTAAGTAAGAACATAAGAACGGAAACTGGTCGCGTAAATGGAAATGGTTGGGTACATTTCCTTTCACCTACCTAATGCGAATATTCATGTGTCCGGACACTGGCGATGGTGTGGTATTGGCTATTTATTTGACCATATCTTTGCTTTCAATTAAGATATGTTTTCCTTGAAATGTATTTACATTATCGTCTACATCTGTCTTTATTCTGAAATAAAAACCTTTGACGTTACTTTGCATATATGTACATTAATTATAAAATTGATTGGCTTGTGTGCAGGCCTTCACACTCCCTGAGCGAGCCATCAAGTAACTATAAAAAGGCATATATCTTCACTTTCACTTCAGTTATATTTATACCAAAGTATTAACATGCAGCTTATATGTCTTTCTGATGACATAAAAAACTTCGTTTTTTACAATATATAGATTCAATTAACATTGATTTTCAAAAGGTCATAGTTCCCATCGAAAGGGAGAGCGTCGGCCAAGAAGCCTTGTTTAAAATATGAATATTTTTCCTCTCTAATAAGGTATAATCTCTGTGATGCATTAACACAAACTATTTTATATCTGCCTTTCTGATAACATATATAAATATAATCTTTATTTGTGAATATTTGTTAATTAAGCAATATATCAGAGACCGTGTAGGGTTCAGTGTTCTATGAACGAAAAGGACTGGAGTAGTTTAAATAGCGAACGCATACCAACGAATAACGCTAGTATCTATATAACAAATTTATTGTCATGTGGAATTGATTTAACTTCCAGACACTTTTTTTTAATAAATATTAAATATTTTGTGGCTGTTTATGAAAAATATTATTATAAATACACATTCTACTTGTTAATATTACCAATTAAATTTGCGACAATTTGAGCCATGAAATACGACGACTGGATCACTGTGTACAGGAGGCTGTTATGGCAGCAAACACTCTCCAGGCGACCATATATCTTGGATAAGTCGCTCCACACAATTGTCGCTTGGACCGTCGACTTAATATGGCGTCACCTCTCACATATTTACGTCTCATTTCGTTATGAAATTAGATTATTTCAGAGTAAAAATAGGTTTGACCATGTTCTACGTGTAGCACCAACATTATAGTAAGTAAATATACCATATTTCTTCATTACTTACGTAATGCTAGGACGATTTGGGTAGTTTTGGCCTGATTTGGGCTGACTTGGGTAATTCTATGGACCCGATCCTTGGTGTTGCGACGAGGCAGTTGTTTTCTGTGTTTAGCTGTTGGTGGCTCCAGGTATAAATGTGGCGCGGGTCAGATGTGACCCAATTTGTTGGTCGATTGGAGATATTTAGCCAGTGCTTTGACTATTTGGTATTTTTCTTGTGACGAGTGGTCACCGCCTCCTAATATATGCTCGATGGTGAAGGGTGTTTTAAGTGCGATAAAGACTTGTTTGAAATTTACTCTGGCACTATAATGTCGGAAGCAGTGCAGGAGATAGTGTTCGACTGTTTCAGGCACCTGACAGTGAGTACAGAGTTCGTTAATGTCTGTTCTGTACTTAGAGCTGTGTGCTGCTAGTTTGGTGTGTCCCAGCCTTAATCTGGTCATCGTTACATCAATTTCTCTGCTTTTATATCGGACATGTTTCCAAGTTTCCCATTTCTTTTTAATGGACCCATAGTGCAAAGGTGAGCATAACGTTTTCCAGTTTGTTGCAAAATCCTGGGAGATGGTATCTTTGAAGGCTCCTTTACGTGCAACATGGGGAATTGGATGACGGGTGAGGTGAGGCGTGTCGTGCATTGCTTTGGCTAGTTGGTCTACAAGTTCATTATGGAGAATACCACAATGTGCTGGGACCCATTGGATAGAAGTGTCATAACCGTTCAATTGATGTTTGTGAAGAAGTTGAAGGCATGGGTAGACAATCTCCTTGCATGTTTTCGAAGAGTACGAAATTGCTTGAATCGCGCTCTTGGAGTCACTACAGATTGTATATATCCCAACTGTTAATGTTGTGATGATTTGGAGAGCTTGATACAAGGCATATAATTCCGCTGTGAAAATAGATAGTTGGTTTGGTAACCGCCATCCCTGCTTGAGATGGTATTCCGGTATCCATACAGCGCAAGTGACCGAGGGTACGTTGTTCATGAAGATGCGAGACCCATCTGTGTAAATCTCTGTGGTATTTGGGTAGCAATTTTTCATTGTTGAGACAAAGACTGAGGCTATGGCTGAGTTTGGTGCAGATTTTGGAATGTTGTCTTCGAGTTGTATTGCTGTATTAGGAGTTGTATAAAGCCAAGGTGGAATGGGGGGAACAGGAGGTTGGGTTTCACAGTTTTGAAGTAGGGAGAGGTCTATATTGAGGTTATTTGTAGCCCGTGTGAGGAAAGGTTGCGAGGGAATGGTTGGGGAGCGGGGGTTATATGGGTTAACTGTTGGGTTAATTTTTGATCTGTATGGGTGTGTCTGGTGAGCAGTGGTGCAGAATGACAGATAGTTGGCACACATAATGTCTCGTCTGGTGGCTAGGCTTGTGAGGCCTGTTTCCCCGTAAAGTCCGAGGATTGGAGTTGAACGCATTGCGCCACATATAAGTCGCATGGCATTATTTTGTATGACCTCGAGGCTCTGTAGGTTAGTGGGCGCCGCCGACGCATATGCTTGGCAACAATAGTCTAGTTGGCTGCGAATGTAGGTTGTATAGAAACGGAGCAAGATTTTATGGTGTGCTCCCCAGGTGGTGCAAATGTCTCAAACTGTAAGCATCGTAAATTTATTTATTTATTTATTTTATATATACAAGAAGGTACATTGGGTCAACGACTCAAAAGTCCCAGGTGTAAACGAAATTAAATCACAAGTTATAAAAGAACTGGCAGATGAACTGTGTCTCCCACTGAAATTAATATTCAGAAAATCTTTTATTAATAAGCTTAGGTCTACACAGCAATATGCTGCTTCGCTATTCTATATGATGGATTACAAAGTGTAAATCAAAAACTAGCCACAAGTTCATCTAACCTCCCCGCCTCACAGGAAGGCCAGTCATACACGGAATCAGGAGAGAATATGGAATGCCAGGCTGATCCACCAGTACACTAGCACAAGAATATCTTCCAATACACGTAAGTGTATGAAGTAGTCCCGGTGGTGTAGTGGTTAAGACTCGCCTGGCGTTTAGCTTGCGCTTTGTCCTGAGTTCGTATCCTGGCCGGGGAGGATTTACTGGACGCCGCCAATCCTTAACTATAGCCTTTGTTTACCCCTACAGTAAAATGGGTACCTGGTTGGTATTCCAGGGAACATAGCACTAAGGACCTGCCCGAAACGCTATGTGTGCTAGTGGCTTTACAACCATGTATGAACTCCTCCATATATAAATAATAATAATAATAATAATAAAAGTAGTTACAGAGCTCAAAATACCTCGTACCATTTGGTCTGAAATCATTGATAACAGGGCAGTCAGAGATGTTACAACATTCCCAGTGTTATGTTTAGGCCGGAAGTTAGTTAGTTTAGTTCATTTATTATGCACCCCATACCCATCTTGTGGGCGGTAGTGGAAAGGGTTACAGAGGCACATAATGGGCTCAAGGACTGAACCCCACAATTCATTTAGCTAAGCAAGTTACAATCTTGATGAGCTAGTTACAAAATTCAATATAAGTCGTCACATCAACAATGGGTTCGAGATCGACCACAAGTACAGTTTCTAAATTAAGCAACTGACATATGTGGAGAGCTTGAGTCACAATTGATATGTTTGTCCTGCACACCGCCCCCCATCCAGTGGGCAGCAGTGGATAGGTTACAATCAAATCAAATGTTTATTTAGGTAAAGTACATACATACAAGAGATTTTACAAAGAGTGATGGATTTATAGTTAGGGCTAGTACATACAATGCCTAAATGCCACTATTACGCAAAGCGTTTCGGGCAGGAAAAACTTTAATGACTAATACTTAATACTAAATGAGATTAAAGTATAAAATGTGTTGAGAAAAAATAAAAAAATAAAAAAAAGGGGGGGGGGCATGGCAGAAAAAAAAGCAAAAATACAATTTGGTCAACAAACAGCATTGTTTAAAATCGTAGACATGGGTTGACATTTAGGGGTGAGGTAGGTTACATTGAGTTAATTAGATAGTACTTAGTTTTTATCTAACTGGTTGGGAGAGGTACAGTCTTTAACATAGTTGGGAAGGTCATTCCACATTCGAGGTCCCTTGATTTGTAAAGCATTTCTAGTTTGACTAAGTCGTACTCTTGGAATATCAAATAAGTATTTGTTTCTGGTGTGGTGCTCATGGGATCTGTTACAACCTTCTAGGAAGCTTTTAAGGTCAGGGTTGACATTACAGTTCAGCGTTTTATATATATATAAAATACACATGACAGGATGTGCAGTGACTTAATATCTAACATATTCAGAGATTTGAGTAAGGGTACCGAGTGATGTCTGGAGCCAGAGTTAGATATTGTCCTAATAGCAGCTTTGTGTTGAGTAATTAGAGGACGTAAATGATTTAGGGTAGTAGAACCCCAAGCACAAATACCATAGTTGAGATAAGGATAGATGAGAGAGTAATAGAGCGTCACCAGGGCAGAGCGAGGTACATAATATCTGATCTTAGAAAGAATGCCAACAGTTTTCGAAACTTTTTTGATATATTTAGAATGTGGCCCTAGAAATTCAGCTTGCGGTCAA
>NC_091186.1:35689638-35912720 GCF_040958095.1 Procambarus clarkii | reverse complement strand
TTCTACTCATTACGCTCAATTAGTATTAAGCTTGTCATTTAAGTTTATCATGCCCGAAACGCTTTGCGTAATAGTGGCTTTAGGCATTGTATGTACTAGCTATACCTATAAGTTAAACAATCCTTGTAAATATTTATTGTATGTATGTACCTTACCTAAATAAAATTGTATTGTATTGTATTGTAATATGTAACCATCAATGATACAACTTCTTCCACTCTTCCAATTACCGTTGGAGTGCCACAGGGCAGCATCTTAGGACCTCTTCTATTTCTTATATATATAAACGATCTGCCTAATGTCTCTAATATTCTCAAACCTATATTGTTTGCTGACGATACTACCCTTATCTATTCAAACCTCAACCCACATACAATAAATAATGTTGTGAATAATGAATTAAAAAAAGTCCACTTATGGATGTCAACGAACAAACTAACATTAAACGTCGAAAAGACTTACTACATCTTATTTGGAAGCAAATCATCAAATGCAATTCAGCTACAGATAGACAACATTAACATCAGTAATAAAAATGATGGCAAGTTTCTTGGCCTATTCCTAGACAAGAGACTCAACTTCAGCACCCACATTCAACACATAACTAAGAAAGTCTCTAAGGACAGTTGGTATACTCTCCAAAATCAGATATTATGTTCCTAACTCTGCTCTCCTCTCACTATATTATGCACTATCTACCCCTATCTTAATTATGGTATCTGTGCATGGGGGTCTACCACTGCAAACCACCTTAAGCCCATCATCACACAGCAAAAATCTGCTATCAGAATAATAACTAACTCTGCTTTCAGACAACACTCAGCTCCCTTGTTTAAATCCCTAAACTTGCTAAATATTAACTCCCTCCACACATTCTCTTGTGTCAACTACATTTACAAACCCTGTTCTTAAATGCAAACCATGCTCTGAAACTCTCCCTGGACAGATGTAATAGGACCCATTATCACCACACCAGAAATAAATATCTCTTTGATATCCCCCAGGGTCAAACTTAATCTGTGTAAACACTCTATGCAAATTAAGGGACCTAGTCTATGGAACTCACTCCCTAGTGAATTGAAAAACTGTAAAACTTTTGCCTTATTTAAAAGCAAAACCAAAAAGTACCTAACTTCATCTTCTTAGTTTCCTACACTGAGCTTTAAATTTGCTCTGTACCTAGTGTTACCCAATCTCCTAATTTTTATGTAATATCAAACAACCTTATCATTGTGTTCATTGCTGTCTTCTTTTATGTGCTAGCCATATGCTGTATGTGACTACCAATTTTTGTCAACTACCATTCAAGCTGTCATTGCAATCAATCTTATATTGTTTCTGCTGTATTGTGCCTACCAATTTGTTGTCAACTACCATTTTAAGCTGTCATTGCAATCAATCTTAGCTACCTATGTGCTTTAATATACTGTACCTACAATTTTCTCTCATCTTTTTTTTTTCATTCCATGTAATCTGTTATCATTTTTTTTGTCTATAAATTTTGCAAGTATTTACCTCCTTAAAATTTTCTTAGATTAAGGACCTGCCCGAAACGCTGCGCGTGCTAGTGGCTTTACAAGACTGTAATTACCATATTTGTATCCTCACATTCCTTATGTACATTCTTGTATATGCATAAATAAATAAAAGTAAATAAATAAGATAAAAACAAAGTACTACCATATTAACTCCATGTAACCTACCGCACCCCCAAAATGTCAACCCATGTGTACTTGAAACAATGCTGTTTGTTGACCAAATTGTATTTTGGCTTTTTTCTTCAATGTTTTCCCCCCCCCTTTTTCATTTTTTTTCTTATTTTTTCTCAACACTATTTATGCTTTAATCTCAATTAGTATTAAGTTTTAGTCTTAGTGTTTTTCCTGCCCGAAACGCTTTGCGTAATAGTGGCTTTAGGCATTGTATGTACTAGCTCTATCTATAAATCCATCAACTTTTGTATCTCACCTTGTATGTATGTACTTTACCTGAATTAATATTTGTATTTATATTTGGAAGATGGAATATCATTTGCAAGGGATGACCCAATTGAAGAGAAGAACCTATTGAACTCAAGAGCAGTGTCAGAGGCTGAAAGCTAACCATCGTTATTGGAAAGGAGTGTTGGTTTGTTATTTAAAATCTTCTTTGATCCCAATATTTGTGAAATTGTGCTCCATGTTTTCTTAATGTTGCCCTTTGTTTGAGTAAATTTATCTTCGTAGTATTTAATTTTGGCTCTCCTAATTATTTTAGATAGCAATGATGAGTAATTCTTTGAAAATTCTTTGGAGACGATTCCTAACCTATACTTCTTCTCAAGGTCATGTTTTTTATTAATGGATTTAAGTATTCCCTTTGTAAGCCAAGGATTGTTTAGCCTTTTAGTTGTGACTTGTTTCGTTAGCATAGGACAGTGGGTGTTATAAAGGTTGAGAGTTTTTTGAAGAAAAGATTGCAATGCTAGGTTGATGTCCCCTATGTTACCTAATTCGGACTCCCAGTTGACACTATCAGCAGCCGCTATAAAATTGCTTATGGCAGTTTCATTGTGCAGCCTAAAGCTTATCTCCCTTATCTCTAGAGGTGGTTGTTAATATTAGGAGAAATGTGGGTAATGGTTTGTAGTGCTATCGATGATTATACCTGAAGTAAGCGGAGAGGTTATGTTGGTCCAGATGTGATCTAGAGTCGTGGCAGTACTATCAGTAATTCTAGTAGGTCTAGTGATTAAGGGTATGAGGAAGCAGGACTTCATACAGTTGAGGAAGCTGGCAAGGAAAGGCTCGACTTGTGAGAGTTTGGTCCACCAGGCTGTTGCTTGGAGCGGCCCGCAGGGCCACATACCCACCACAGCCTGGCTGATCCGGAACTTCTCTTAGAAAACAGTCCAGTTTTCTCTTGAAGATGTCCACGGTTGTTCCGGCAATATTTCTTATAGTCACTGGGAGAACGTTGAACAACCGTGGACCTCTGATGTTTATACAGCGAAGAGTTAGGGGTGACATGATAGAGGTTTACAAGTGGATGAATGGACACAACAAAGGGGATAGTAATAGGGTATTAAAAGTATCGGCACAAGACAGAACACGAAACAATGGGTATAAATTGGATAAATTTAGATTTAGGAAAGACTTGGGTAAATACTGGTTTGATAACAGGGTTGTTGATTGTTGATTTGTGGAACCAATTACCGCGTAACGTGGTGGAGGTGGGGTCCCACGATTGTTTCAAGCGTGGGTTGGACATGTAAATGAGTGGGATTGGGTGGTTATAGATAGGAGCTGCCTCGTATGGGCCAATAGGCCGTCTGTAGTTGCCTTTGCTCTTATGTTCTTATGTTCTCTGATTGTGCCTATGGCACCTCTGCTCCTCACTGGTTCAATCCTGCATTTTCTTCCATATCATTCACTCCAGTACGTTGTTATTTTACTGTGTAGATTTGGGACCTGGCCCTCCAGTATTTTCCATGTGTATATTATTTGGTATCTCTCTCGTCTCCTTTCTAGAGAGTACATTCGGAGAGCTTTGAGACGATCCCAATAATTTAGGTGTTTTATCTCAACGATGCGTGCCGTATATGTTCCCTGTATTCCCTCTATTTCAGCAATCTCTCCTGCTCTGAAGGGGGAAGTGAGTACTGAGCTTTCTGCTCCACCATTGTCTGCTCCAACATTGTCTTACACCCCCAACATACAATTGTTAATAACAAAAATAATAAAAATTTATTTAGGAAAAGTACATACATAGTTGCAGAGTTACAGTACAAACATTCTGTTTGATTTAAAGATAGAGGTAGTACATACAATACCTAAAGCCACTAGTACGCATAGCGTTTCGGGCAAGGTGAGGTGGGGAAAAAAAAACACTTAGACTAAAACTTAATAGTAATTAAGCTTAAAGTATAATTGCATTGAAAGAAAAAATAAAAATAATAAAAGATGAAAAAAGGGAGGGAACATGGTAGAAAATAGCCAATATACAAGTTGGTCAAAAAACAGCATGTTTTTTCCTTCAACAAAAATGTTGGGGTATGAAAATAAGACTATGGAATTGTTAGAGGTGTGGACGATGGCCAGTGGAATTATTGGGGTAAATTATGTGCCTGGCATTGTTGGGGTGTGGACATTGGCCTATCGAATAATGATAACTTTTATAATATTAATAATAATAATGAGAAATTCCACTGGGACTGTGTAGTGTTGCAAACCCATGACCAAGGCATTGCCAGCTGCATACTCTACTACTGTACCACCACTGACTTTCTTACAATCGGATTTCTACTGATATCACAGGAAGTCTGTGATATCCTGATATCACAGTCCTGAAGCCAGTCCAAGTTTTATGTAAGACCCCAAGCACTCAGGTGAAGGATAAAGTACTGTAGTTCAACACTGTATGCACAACTTCAGATACACAGAAAATCACGCTAAGGTGATATACATCAATGAACAATCCACTGAGGCTGTGAGGTAATGCAAACATTGCAGGTTTGCATCATCTCACAGCCCGAGGGAATTTTCTCATTGATGTATATCACTTTAGTGTGATTTTCTGTGTAAATAATAATAATAATATTATTTATTCAAAAGATGGTGTGTACAAAGAACATAAGAATATTGTTCAATTGAAGGGACAGAAGTTACACATACTAATGAAACCACTATTACGCAAAGCGTTTCGGGCAAAATTAATAATAATATAAATTTTTTTAATTAATGTTGTGACGGGGTAAAACACTTAATACTATTAGAGAAGTAAGCTAACAAAATGAGAATGTTCAAGGAAAATAAAAAATTAATACAAAGAAGGTGATACTTAAAGATGACAAGCATAGACTATTACATTATAGAGTCAGTAGTTCTAGCAACAGTACAGTAGTTTATTTACATTAATTACAGAATGGAAATACAAGGTGTAATTTAGAAAAGCAAGTGAACTGCTCCTCATAACATTTTCTTTGAACAAATCAGAACATAGAGTAACATAAACATACTATAATTTAAGGTTAATGGGGCCAACACTTACAAATAACCAAGATCATAAAGGACATAAGTAAACACTTTATCAAAGAAATGCATGAAATTAGATGACATTAAATGTAGACAGTAAATATAGAAATTAAATGAGTAATACAGTGTGTCCTCGCTTGAATGAACTATATCGGGCATAGCCGATTAATCCCAGTGTGGAATTCGTTCCATCAGTTCGGCCCCAGCAACCCCCTTTCCCTCCCAAAAAAATACAATCACATTAATGCATATGCCAGTGCACATTTGCCTTATGAAAAATTTAAATAACGAAGAATTTGTATTGCAATGATATAAATTGATATGGCACGTTGCAGTACTGTACTTACCCTTACCAGTTGAGTTGTAATTACCTAAGAGTAGTTACAAGATGAGAGCTATGCTCGTGGTGTCCCATCTTCCCAGCACTCGTTGTCATATAACGCTTTGAAATTACTGACGGTTTTGGCCTCCACCACCTCACCTAATTTACTCCAACTGTCTACCACTCTGTTTACAAAAGTGAATTTTCTTATATTTCTCCGGCAGCTTTGTTTCGTTAGTTTAAATCAATGACCTCTTGTTCTTGAAGTTCCGGGTCTCAGGAATTCTTCCCTATCAATTTTATCGATTCCTGTTACTATTTTGTACTTAGTGATCATATCACCTCTTTTTCTTCTATATTCTAGTTTTTGCATATTTAATGCCTCTAACCTCTCCTCATATCTCTTGTCCTTTAGTTCTGGGAGCCACTTAGTGGCATGTCTTTGCAACTTTTCCAGTTTGTTGATGTGCTTCTTAAGATATGGGCACCATACAACTGCCTCATATTCCAGCTTTGGTCTTACAAAAGTCGTGAACAATTTCTTTAGTATTTCACCATCCATGTACAATGGGGCCTCGACTTACAATGCTAATCCGTTCCCAGAGACGGATTGTAAGTCGAAATATCGTAAGTCGAAGCGATTTTTCCCATAAGAAATAAAGGGATTTGAATTATTCCTTTCCCCACCCTCCAAAATATTAACATACAAATACATTTTACACTGAATACAATGTTTTTTTTCTAACTACAATACAGTACCTAAGTTTATCTTGCCTTTATGGAGGGCTCTTGATGGCGTATGGAGGATGGTGATGAGAGGGGGAGGAGGAGAGTTGTTACTGTTTGGAAGGGGAGTCCCCTTCTATTATCACATCAGGCAGTTATGTTTTCTTTTGGGTACTCTCTCTCCTATGTTTTGCCTGAATACCACTCGGACCTGGTAGTGGTTCAGAGCTAGTTTGTCTCACTACAAAATTGTCAAGAGACATTTGTTTTTCCCTTCGTTTTAACATTTGCCTGTAATGATGTATCACTTTAGCACCCATAATGTCCTTTTTCTTAGCCAGTATGGTGGATATCGTTGACTGAAATTTGTTGTACTGCCTAGCAAGTCCAACAACCCACACACCATCTTCATATTTACAAATGATCTCTTGTTTTTGCTCTATGGTCATCCTTACATGGGATCTCATATGTTGAGCCTTACCACTGACTTTCCTGGGACTCATGGCGTGATATATAATAATTAATTTTAAGTTCAAAATGCAAAAAAAATCACCACAGAAGTGAAATTTCGTATAGGCATGATCGTCATTAAGTGGGCAGCTGTAGTAAACTGAGGCAGGTCGGCCGCGTGACCGGGAACCACACGCTCCGTCGACCCATTTATTCACATTAAATTCCATTTGCCAAGTGGTGCTCCATATACTTATTTTGTCCCGGTCCTCTTGAAGGGCATGACAATCATCTAGGTTTCTTATCCTTCCTATTATCTTAGCATCATCAGCAAACATGTTCATATAATTCTGTATTCCATCTGGTAGATCGTTTATGTAGACAATGAACATTACCGGTGCAAGAACTGAACCCTATGGTACTCCACTTGCGACATTTCTCCAATCCAATACATTGCCTTTGATTACGGCCCTCATTTTTCTATCAGTTAGGAAATTTTTCACCCATGTTAGAAGATTACCTGTCACCCCTCCAATATGTTCCAGTTTCCAGAACAACCTCTCATGTGGATATGTGGAACTCTGTCAAAAGCCTTTTTTAGGTCCAGATAGATGCAGTCAACCCAATCATCTCTTTCCCGTAAAATCTCTGTGGCTCGATCATAGAAACTGAGTAAATTCATTACACAGGATCTTCCAGAACGAAAACCATACTGTCTGTCTGATACTATATTGTTTTTGTCCAGGTGTTCTACCCATTTAGTTTTAATTATTTTTCCAATATTTTGACAATTACAATTATCAATGACACAGGTCTATAATTGAGGGGTTTTTCCCTGCTGCCACTTTTGTAGATTGGAATGATGTTAGCCTTTTTCCACACATCAGCTACAACTTCTTTACACAGGGATGCCTGAAAAATCAGTTGAAGTGGAATGCTGAGCTCAGGTGCACATTCTCTCAGAACCCATGGTGAAACTCTATCTGGACCAACTGCTTTGTTCTTACTTAGCTCATTGAGCATTTTTTCCACTTTGTTTCTAGACACCTCTATGTGCTCTATGTTGTTCTTTGGAATTTTTATTGTGTCTGGTTCCCTGAAGATTTCATTTTGTACAAACACACTTTGAAACTTTTCGTTTAATGTTTCACACATTTCTTTTTCATTTTCTGTAAATCTGTTTCCCATTTTCAACCTCTGAATATTATCCTTTACCTGCAATTTGTTGTCTATGAATTTATAGAATAGACCTGGTTCTGTTTTGCATTTGTCCACAATCCCTTTTTCAAATTTTTTTTCTGCCTCCTCACTGACGTGTAGTTGTTTCACGCATCTTTGTATCGCTGGTATGTTTGGGGGTTTGGCCTCTTCCTATATTGATTCCATTTTTGTGTCTTTTGGTCTCTGACCCTCTCGCAATTTCTGTCAAACCAATCCTGTTTCCTAGTTCTGTATCTCTACTTTGGTATAAATTTTTTTGTGCCTTTTTCATATATTTCACAAAACTTGACATATATCTCATTTACTTCCTTGCCTAGCAACAAGTCTGTCCAATTATACTCACTAAAAAAATGTCTAAGGTCGTCATAGTGTCCTCTCCTGAAGTCAGCTTTTTCAACTGCTTCATCCTCCTTATTTTCTACCAGATTATAACGCATTGCATACTTTATTCCCAAAAAGACATGGTCACTTTTACCCAAGGGAGGAAGGTACTGAATGTCAAATATCTCTTCCTCCTTCCTGGTAAATATCAAATCTAGCATGGAGGGAACGTCTCCTTCCCTCATCCTCGTAGCTTGTTTAACATGTTGATACAAGAGTGTTTCCAGGATGAGGTCTACAAATCTACAGGTCGAAAAATCCTCTGTTCTAGCTTTGTATGCTTCCCAGTCTATGGATTTTAAGTTGAAGTCGCCAACTATCAACAGTCGTGATCTATCTTTATCCGCTCTTACTATAATCTCTCTCATTATTGTTATAAGACCCTCTCGTTTACTATCTAGCTCCTCCTTTGTCCATGTGTTGCTTGGCAGTGGACTATATGCATTTATGATCATTAGTTTATCATCCTCATGGCAGATATCTAGTGCTATTACGCCAACTTCTCGTGGATTGGCAATCATTATTTCGTTCACCTTTAGGTGTACTTTCACCAGCACAGCAACTCCATCGCCTTTCCTAATTTTTTTGTCCCGTCTCCAAATTGAGTAGCCCCTTGGGAATATGACCTCATTTAAAATAACATCTTCAAGTTTTGTCTCCGTGAGTGCAACAATGTCTGGTGTCTGAAGCTGTATTACATCACTTAACTCCAGTATCTTCGATCTCACTCTATCTACATTGGTGTATACTATTTTCAGGAACATGTTCCCCCTCTCCTTATTCATCACTACTCTAGCAATTTTGTTGGTTTGCCTTTTTGTACCATTTTACAGGCCTGCCTACCCCTATCAATTTGTAGAAAAAAGAATTGATTTCTTCTTCATTTCTGCTCTCATTTAGCTGTTTTGCCTCGGCGAGGTTTAGTTTCAGCTTCTCTTGAAAGATCTCGTCTTAACGACCACACTTTCCCATCCTCATCACTTTGTAATTTCTAGCATTCCTTAGTACTTCTTCCATCTGTTTGGCACCGTTTAGGGTGATCCTCAAAGGTCGATCTTTCCCTTTTACGTACCTGCCTATTCACCTGTAGTCGCAGACATTCTCTATGGTAGTAAGACCTTCCACGAGGCCAACAATTTTATCTACTACTTACGCTTCTTCTACAGCTCTTTCTGACCTAGATGTTATCTCCTTTTCTTTGCAACCAAAAATTATCAGGGACTTACTCCGATCAACTGTTTTGTACCAACTTCGGGTTAGATGCCAATTCCTTCCTCATTTCCAGCCTAATGTTTGTTTTATCCTGGTTGCTGCAGTGTTTGGCTTCCTTTACTGCTTCTTCTATTTTTTCCTTCTCCTTGGTCACTTGTGCATAGGTGAGTTGCATATCCTTCTTGCACTGTTCTATTCCCTGTGTAACTTCCTCCATCTGTGCTGACAAAATCTGTTTCTCCTGTTGAATTTCCTTACCTAACCTATTGTAGTCATTTATGTTTAAATTTGCTTTAACTTCTTCCAAAGCTATTTTTAAGAGTTTATTTTCTTCTTCCATGGCTTTGCAATTTGTTTCCAATTGATTCTTGTCCTTGCACAAGTCTTTCACTAAACCCTCAAGACATAAAACTTTGCTACACAACTAGTCATTACTTTTATTTTTTTTTTTTTTTTTTTTTTTACACTTTCTTTCAATTTACTGATTATTTCTACATGAGAGTTCACTATAGTATCTAATTTTTGCCGTGTTGTGTAGACTGCTTATATCAATGCTTTCTTCATTGAATCCCCCAAAATCAAACTGTTTTGCTTTTCCTCTTGCAGGCGGCCATCTTGAATATTCTTGTCTGCACTGGAACACTAGGGTACCTTTAAGTTGTGTAGTGCAAAATATGTATATGATCTTCATTTTCATAGATTTAGAATGTATGTTTTCAGTTTAGTTTACTGTAAAAAAAATTGTCAATGTGGCATTTGAATTATGCGCCAAACTTAGAAAAAAAATTGATAACTCCAAACATTTAGGGTTTGGGAAAAATCCATTCAATAGGATTGTAAAAGAGACAGCTGTGGGCATTATTTGCAAAAATGGTGAGAATTGGTCAGAAACTGGATTTTTTAAAACTGACTCAAAGTTGAAACTCTAGTGTTAGAGATAATTGAAGTTGAAGTTATCGACAATGAATAACTTAGTTCTTATTCATTAATTTACTTATATGTTTTATTAAAGGTTGTTTGGCATTCGTACTCGAATATGTGAAACTTTTAGGTCAATGTGTGTTGTAATGAGGTCAAGAAAAAATACCCCCCCTCCCCAGAGAAATAAAATATAGGGATTAAGGGGATAAAAATGTATTCTGTATAAAAGTTATAAAGCCCTAATCTGGTCCCTAATTATCAAAACCACCTTAAGATACAAAGAAAATAGAATTTGAAATCTGAAAAGCTGTCAAAAAATTCAGTCCCAAGTTCTGCCAGTTGTGACTGATTTATTTGATGACCAATTTCATTCTATCTTGACATAGTTAGGGATGGGTATGTACTCTCCAGGATGTAGAGGTTACAACAAAATCTGATAATAAACAAAGGAAAAAAAAACAAATCTCTCCCCCCCCCCCAAAAAAAAAAAAAAAATTGGACATTTGTGAAAGTAACAGAAATTAACATTAGGCAATGCATTTTTATGATATATAACAAAATAGAGCATGACAACATACTCATTATTATTGGTATTATGATGTATTACTCAGCAATGCTATACAGGCACCAGCTGCATATCCACTTTGTGGACACTTCTTGCTACTATTCTTCTTCTTTGTACATTGGACAAGTGCTTGCATCTCTTTATTACTGCATTATCCCTCAGTTCCAGTTAAATGGAGCTGTTCTCCTTGCCAACAAAATGTTATTTACAAAAAAAAAAAAATTTAAATACATTTCTGAAAATATTGGGATGAAACTTTCATGACGCTTAAGCTGTGCATGGCATACATATACAACAGGACCTGATGGCAAAGTTCAATTTCTCAAATTTGCTCTAATGCTTTCCAATTTTTTGTGCATACTAGCAAATCCTGCAACTTTGTCTAAATGATCACAAACGTAACTTGAAAATTAAGAAAATAAATAATAATTATAAAAGTGAATATTGAAAACTTCAGATTTTGAAATCAGCTGCAAAAATATAAACTATCACCAATTGTTCATTTGGTGTTGTTATGCTCTCAGAATAGTATAGGATCTTCATTTTCATAGATTTAGAATATATGTTTTCAGTTTAGTTTATTGTAAAAAAAATTGTCAATGTGGCATTTAAATTATGCGCCAAATTTAGAAAAAAAGGATAACTTTAATCGTTTAGGGTTTGTGAAAAGTCCATTGTAATAGGATTGTAGAACAGACAGCTGTGCACATTATTTGTAAAAATGGTGAGAATTGGTCAGAAACTGGATATTTTTGAAGCTGATTCAAAGTTGAAACTCTAGTTATTTAGATAATTGAAGTTATCGACAATGAATAAGGTAGTTCTAATTCATTAATTTACTTGTATGCTTTAATAAACGTTGTTCGACATTCGTACTCGAGTATGTGAAAGTTGTAGGTCAATGCGTGTTGGAATGATGTCAAGAAAAAATAACCCTCAAAAAAACAAAATATAAAAATTCAAAGTCCTAAGTTCTGCCAGTTGTGACTGATTCATTTGGTGATCAATTTCATTCTATCTTGACATAGTTAGGGATGGGTATGCACTCTCCAGGATGTAGAGGTTACAACAAAATGAGATAATAAACAAAGGAGACAAAAAAATGGACATTGGTGAAAGTAATAGATATTAACATTAGTCAATGCATTTTTATGATATATAACAAAATAGAGCATGATTACATACTCATTATTATTGGTATTATTATGTATTACTCAGCAATGCTATACAGGCACCAGCTGCATATCCACTTTGTGGACACTTCTTGCTACTATTCTTCTTCTTTGTACATCGGACAAGTGCTTGCATCTCTTTATTACTGCATTATCCCTCAGTTCCAGTTAATAGGAGCTGTTCTCCTTATCAACAAAATGTTCTCCTTTTTAAAAAAAATTGTTTAAAATACATTTTTGAAAATATTAGGATGAAACTTTCATGATGCTTAAGCCAATAAGTTGGAGATTTGTCTAACATTTAATATTAATTTTCACATAATTCAAACATTTTTTGCCCAGCCCCAGCTTTTACAGCCCAGGCTGTAGCAGCTTTAGGGTTAATGCACGTGGTTTGTATTACCTAGGCTGTTAGAGAGGGAGGGGAGGCAGCCGAGAACCTGCCCATACCCCCTTCCCCTTTCCTGCCCCACCCTCCTTACTCCTGCCCACCCTCCTTACTCCTGCCCACCCTCCTTACTCCTGCCCACCCTCCTTACTCCTGCGCACCCTCCTTACTACTGCCCACCCTTCTTACTCCTTCCCACCCTCCTTACTACTGCCCACCCTCCTTACTCCTGCCCACCCTCCTTACTCCTGCCCACCCTCTTTACTCCTGCCCACCCTCCTTACTCCTGCCCACCTTCCATACTCCTGTCCACCCTCCTTAGTCCTGCCCACCCTCCTTACTCATGCCCACCCTCCTTACTCCTGCCCACCCTCCTTACTCCAGCCCACCCTCCTTACTACTGCCCACCCTCCTTACTCCTGCCCACCTTTCTTACTCCTGCCCCACCCTCCTTACTCCTGCCCACCCTCATTAGTCCTGCCCACCCTCCTTAGTCCTGCCCACCCTCCTTACTCCTGCCCACCCTCCTTTCTCCGGCCCACCCTCCTTACTCCTGCCCACCCTCCTTACTCCTGCCCACCCTCCATACTCCTGCCCACCCTCCTTACTCCTGCCCACCCTCCTTACTCCTGCCCACCCTCCTTACTCCTGCCCACCCTCCATACTCCTGCCCACCCTCCATACTCCTGCCCACCCTCCTTACTCCTGCCCACCCTCCTTTCTCCGGCCCACCCTCCTTTCTCCGGCCCACCCTCCTTACTCCTGCCCACCCTCCATACTCCTGCCCACCCTCCTTACTCCTGCCCACCCTCCTTACTCCTGCCCACCCTCCTTTCTCCGGCCCACCCTCCTTTCTCCGGCCCACCCTCCTTACTCCTGCCCACCCTCCTTACTCCTGCCTACCCTCCTTACTCCTGCCCACCCTCCTTACTCCTGCCCACCCTCCTTACTCCTGCCCACCCTCCATACTCCTGCCCACCCTCCATACTCCTGCCCACCCTCCTTACTCCTGCCCACCCTCCTTACTCCTGCCCACCCTCCATACTCCTTCCCACCCTCCATACTCCTGCCCACCCTCCTTACTCCTGCCCACCCTCCTTACTCCTGCCCACCCTCCTTTCTCCGGCCCACCCTCCTTACTCCTGCCCACCCTCCTTACTCCTGCCCACCCTCCATACTCCTGCCCACCCTCCATACTCCTGCCCACCCTCCTTACTCCTGCCCACCCTCCTTACTCCTGCCCACCCTCCTTACTCCTGCCCACCCTCCATACTCCTGCCCACCCTCCTTACTCCTGCCCACCCTCCTTACTCCTGCCCCACCCTCCTTACTCCTGCCCACCCTCCTTACTCCTGCCCACCCTCCTTTCTCCTGCCCACCCTCCTTACTCCTGCCCACCCTCCTTACTCTTTCCCACCCTCCTTACTCCTGCCCACCCTCCTTACTCCTGCCCACCCTCCTTTCTCCTGCCCACCCTCCTTACTCCTGCCCACCCTCCTTACTCCTGCCCACCCTCCTTACTCTTTCCCACCCTCCTTACTCCTGCCCACCCTCCTTACTCCTGCCCACCCTCCTTACTCCTGCCCACCCTCCTTACTCCTGCCCACCCTCCTTACTCCTGCCCACCCTCCTTACTCTTTCCCACCCTCCTTACTCCTGCCCACCCTCCTTACTCCTGCCCCACCCTCCTTACTCCTGCCCACCCTCCATACTCCTGCCCACCCTCCTTTCTCCTGCCCACCCTCCTTACTCCTGCCCACCTTCCTTTCTCCTGCCCACCCTCCTTACTCCTGCCCACCCTCCTTACTCTTTCCCACCCTCCTTACTCCTGCCCACCCTCCTTACTCCTGCCCACCCTCCTTACTCCTGCCCACCCTCCTTTCTCCTGCCCACACTCCTTACTCCTGCCCACCCTCCTTACTCTTTCCCACCCTCCTTACTCTTGCCCACCCTCCTTACTCCTGCCCACCCTCCTTACTCCTGCCCACCCTCCTTACTCCTGCCCATCCTCCTTTCTCCGGCCCACCCTCCTTACTCCTGCCCACCCTCCTTTCTCCGGCCCACCCTCCTTACTCTTTCCCGCCCTCCTTACTCCTGCCCACCCTCCTTTCTCCGGCCCACCCTCCTTACTCTTTCCCACCCTCCTTACTCCTGCCCACCCTCCTTACTCCTGCCCAACCTCCTTACTCCTGCCCACCCTCCTTTCTCCGGCCCACCCTCCTTACTCCTGCCCACCCTCCTTACTCCTGCCCCACCCTCCTTACTCCTGCCCACCCTCCTTACTCCTGCCCACCCTCCTTACTCCTGCCTACCCTCCTTACTCCTGCCCACCCTCCTTACTCCTGCCCACCCTCCTTATTCCTGCCCACCCTCCTTACTTCTGCCCACCCTCCTTACTCCTGCCCACCCTCCATACTCCTGCCCCACCCTCCTTACTCCTGCCCACCCTCCTTACTCCTGCCCACCCTCCTTACTCCTGCCCACCCTCCTTACTCTTTCCCACCCTCCTTACTCCTGCCCACCCTCCTTACTCCTGCCCACCCTCCATACTCCTGCCCACCCTCCTTACTCCTGCCCACCCTCCTTACTCCTGCCCACCCTCCATACTCCTGCCCACCCTCCTTACTCCTGCCCACCCTCCTTACTCCTGGCCACCCTCCTTACTCCTGCCCACCCTCCTTACTCTTTCCCACCCTCCTTACTCCTGCCCACCCTCCTTACTCCTGCCCACCCTCCATACTCCTGCCCACCCTCCTTACTCTTTCCCACCCTCCTTACTCCTGCCCACCCTCCTTACTCCTGCCCCACCCTCCTTACTCCTGCCCACCCTCCTTACTCCTGCCCACCCTCCTTACTCCTGCCCACCCTCCTTACTCTTTCCCACCCTCCTTACTCCTGCCCACCCTCCTTACTCCTGCCCACCCTCCTTACTCCTGCCCACCCTCCTTACTCCTGCCCACCCTCCTTACTCCTGCCCACCCTCCTTACTCCTGCCTACCCTCCTTACTTTTGCTCAAAGCACAATACCTAAAAAAAATTATTAAATTTTTCTAAAAATTTACTATGGTTTGGTGGGAAAAATTTAGTCATAGGAACCTTAAATTTGTTTTATTTTGCCTTAATAGGTAATACTGCTTCCATCTCTGGTCAGCTTCCCAGGACGATAGCAAACACAACTTCTGCCCATTAATGATGGTAAGGACAATTTTATTCTTACTGTACTGCCAGTGTGTGTGTGTGTATCATGATATTGTCATTAACTAGTGATGGTAAGTATATTTATTATGTTGTCATTAACTAGTGATGCTGAGTGTATTAACCCTTTAAGTGCGCAACACATCATATGATGGGTTGAGTGACTTGCAGTAACTTGTGCTTTACATCATATGATACATTGGAGTACCGCTCAAGATTTAAAAGGCCCGCGGGGTAGAGCGGGCTCCCATATGCTGCTTAGGGGCTATAGTAAACAGACGCCATTTTGTAAAAAAATTCCAGCTCACGCTACCATCGCGTGGGAGGCATCAGTTACCCAGCAGCCACCATGTCGAGCGCACGGCCGAACGCTTCCCGGGCGCGCACCACGCAATCACTCGCCCAAGAGCAAATAACCAGTGAATTATTTTCTGATGGTGAGGAAAGTGATTTTGATGACTGACATTGATAAAGACTACACACAATTGACCGATGATAGTAGCACGGACAGTGAAAATGAGATACAGCCGCCTCCCATGGCGAGGCCTATACGCTCACCCATGCCGCCTCGCCCAGTGTCTACTCCAATTCACCCTCGACCACACAGTTCATGTGCTTATTTAGAGTCTCAGGATATTTTCGGTGACGAGTCAGAGGAAGGTGACTCTTTTTCTGGTTTTAGTGAAGTGGAATCAGAACATAGTGTTACCGAGCCTGGTGCCAGTACCAGTGGTGTTACTGGGCGAGAATTTGTCGCGTCAGCAGCGTCTCGCCCAGCCAAGCGCCACCGCATGGAACAACATGAGGCACCAAGAGTAGTGTAGTGATGGTGATTTCTCGGGTAGTGTACTCACCTAGTTGTGCTTGCGGGGGTTGAGCTCTGGCTCTTTCGTCCCGCCTCTCAACTGTCAATCAACAGGTGTACAGGTTCCTGAGCCTATTGGGCTCTATCATATCTACACTTGAAACTGTGTATGGAGTCAGCCTCCACCACATCACTTCCTAATGCATTCCATTTGTCAACCACTCTGACACTATAAAAGTTCTTTCTAATATATCTGTGGCTCATTTGGGCACTCAGTTTCCACCTGTGTCCCCTAGTGCGTGTGCCCCTTGTGTTAAACAGCCTGTCTTTATCAACCCTGTCGATTCCCTTGAGAATCTTGAATGTGGTGACCATGTCCCCCCTAACTCTTCTGTCTTCCAACGAAGTGAGGTTTAATTCCCGTAGTCTCTCCTCGTAGCTCATACCTCTCGGCTCGGGTACTAGTCTGGTGGCAAATCTTTGAAACTTTTCCATTTTAGTCTTATGCTTGACTAGATATGGACTCCATGCTGGAGCCGCATACTCCAGGATTGGTCTGACATATGTGGTATATAATGTTCTGAAAGATTCCTTACACAAGTTTCTAAAGGCCGTTCTTATGTTAGCCAACCTGGCATATGCTGCTGATGTTATCCTCTTGATATGAGCTTCAGGGGACAGGTCTGGTGTGATATCAACCCCCAGGTCTTTCTCTCTTTCTTACTCTTGAAGTATTTCATCTCCCAAATGGTACCTTGTATCTGGTCTCCTGCTTCCTACCCCTATCTTCATTACATTACATTTGCTTGGGTTAAACTCTAACAGCCATTTGTTCGACCATTCCTGCAGCTTGTCCAGGTCTTCTTGAAGCCTCAAGCTGTCCTGCTCTGTCTTAATCCTTCTCATAATTTTGGCGTCGTCAGCAAACATTGAGAGGAATGAGTCTATACCCTCTGGGAGATCATTTACGTATATCAGAAACAGGATAGGTCCAAGTACAGAGCCCTGTGGGACTCCACTGGTGACTTCACGCCAGTCTGAGGTCTCGCCCCTCACTGTAACTCTCTGCTTCCTATTGTTTAGGTACTCCCTTATCCACTGGAGCGCCCTACCAGTTACTCCTGCCTGTTTCTCCAGCTTATGCATCAACCTTTTATGGGGTACTGTGTAGTGTGGTGATGTTCACGTGCTTCCACCTTATGTGCACGTAGCGGCCGTACTGTGCGTAGACGGACTTCAGCTCCTGGTCCACTGTGTACATCACTTCCTCGCCGTCGTGCCCCTGTTGCGTCTCGCAGGACACCAGGTGTACTAGTGTGGAGTGATGGTGCTGGTTTTATTCCTCGAATTCCTGCCTTTGACAATAAAGATGGGATTACCGAGCTTTTCCCTGATAATGGAGAGGATATGAGTGAATTTTACACTCATATCCTATTTTATTTTACAGCATTCTATGATGAGCCGCTCATGGAATATATTGTACACCAAACGAACCTTCATGTGGCTCATCTCATTAGAAGAGAGATAACAGAATTTTCACGATTGCAACATTGGAAAACCACCAATGTAGGTGAAATGTATGTGTTTTTAGCAATATGTATGTTAATGAAGCACTGTCAAACACGCTATCACAGATTACTGGAGCAAAGATCTGACTATTTCAACACCTTTCTTAGGGAAATATATATCCCGAGATAGGTTTCAGATACTCCTCAGGTGTCTGCATTTTGCAAGTAATGAGGACCGGACAGGATGATAGACTTTGGCGAGTGATGCACTATATGAATGAAGTGATTGATAAGTTCAGAGATTTTTACGTACCAGCACAGAAGCTGGTGATTGACGAATCTTTTGTGCTTTTCAGAGTATATGTTTCAGTCAAGCAGTATATTCCCTCCAAACGAAACAGATTTGGATTGAAATTGTTTGTACTGTGTGACTGTGAAACAGGATACGTGTTACACATGATTCTGTATTCAGCTAGCGATGTAGACATTCCCGGTAACGACGAATATGGTTTCTCGGGTAGTGTGGTGAAAGTCACTGATGGCACCATGGATGAACAAGGGCCACATCTTATACACAGATAATTACTATACAAGTCCATTGCTAACTTAAGTTTTTGGTTGAAAATAGAACTGGATTGGTTGGCACAGTCAAGGCACGAAGGAGGGAAATGCCAGTGTTTGACGGTAGACTTGCAGTTGGTGAATGCCAGCTACGGAAATGTGATCAAATACTCTCGGTTCGGTGGAAAGACAAGAGAGAAGTGAACCTGCTGACAACCGTTTATGAGGGTACAATGGTGAACAGTGGCACGGTGAACTGTGTAACGAGAGAACCAGTATATAAGCCAGATTGTGTTCTTGACTATACTGTAATATCAACATGCGT
The DNA here is from genome assembly GCF_040958095.1 of Procambarus clarkii. Taxonomy (NCBI): domain Eukaryota; kingdom Metazoa; phylum Arthropoda; class Malacostraca; order Decapoda; family Cambaridae; genus Procambarus; species Procambarus clarkii. The sequence goes on along the minus strand of NC_091186.1, from coordinate 35,893,956 downwards.
TTGATTGATAAGGCTAACATGATGGTTGGCACTATCGAGTGTGTGCGGAAAACATTGAAATTGACGAAAAAAGTGTTTTTGCATCATGTTGACATGAGCAAGTTGACCTGCTATAATATGTATCTGGTGAAAACTGGACGTAAACCTAGTTTCTGTGCGTTTGCTTTTACACTTGCAACACAGTTATTAGCAAAGTTTGGTCAAGAAGTCCCTGCCATGCAAAGACCAACCATGAACCCAGTGTTGCAGCATGCTGCAACACCCAGGCTTGCTCACATGGAGGCCATTCAGCAACACAGACTAAAACATTTGCCACCAGCTGGAAAGCGTGCAATAGGCCAACGTGTATGCGTAGTATGTAAAACAACAAAACGAAGAGAGCAAAAACGTAAAATGGTGCAAACATGGTGTGAAGGGTGTGGAGTTGCATTGTGTGCTGTCGACTGCTTCAACGTCTACCACTCACTCCAAGATTTCTAAATGTGCAATAATAGTGCAAAAACCTGTACATAGTGCGTGCTTGTGTGTACATATAAAATAATGAACATTGTGATTACTGTACATAATATAATGCCGTATGGAAAACGTTTGTGTGCGCATGTATATACTCGATGTGTGCAACATATATTGACAATAACTGTCAAGTGACATTATGTGCAACATGATTAGTGACTAATATTGCAAAGAATACACGCGTAAACACTGTAAATAATGACGCGAAAATAAATTCGTGGCAACTGTGGCTGCTTGAAGACCGCTTGCGACGCCTCCAGGATGCACAGTGCATGAACGAACATGCAAACTGTGAGGTCATCATCCATCTTCTCGGCTCAATTACATCGCCGGTAAGTACAATTGAATTTTTTTTTATTTTTCCCATGATCAGGGAACACTACTTAACAGGTTAGGAAGAATTTTTTTTTTTTTTTATTGAGCCTGTGGGTGTCAATCAGTATATAGCCATGCGCCATTTAAGGGTTAAAAAAAAACATGTTTTTTCCTGTCACAGGTGAGGCATGTATATAGTAGATATATAAAAAGACGCGCCTATTCGAATGCAACGTTCTGTCAAAATTTCAAAGCAATCGGTAAAGAGGTTTCGAAGATTTCCCTCACATGAAAAACACAGTTTTTCAGAAAAAGCATGTTTTTTTTTTTACCGTTACAGACGTGACATCTATATAATATGTATATAAAAACCTGCTCGGATGCAATTGGAACGTTGTGTGAAAATTTCAAAGCAATCGGTGAAGAACTTTCGCTGATTAGCGGTTATGAACAAATAGTCACTGCTTCCCAAAGCGGTGAAGTTTCTGTGGGAAGAAAGCGTATTACCATGAATTTGTGTCTAACCGACTAAGTTGCGCCCGCATCGAGCGGGGTATTTAACTCGGCGGACTCGGCGACCTCTTGTTCGCCTCCTCCTCGCCTGATACACTACAAAACGCTCCGCAGCCATCCGTTACACGTGGACTACGACGCCAGTACCTCAGAAGACTACTCACCTTCGACTTAGCCTTCCACGCCACCCCTTGTTGCCTACAAGGGCGGCCCACACTGGACTCCTGATTGAGTGAAGTTTTCGTTGTTAGCCATAGGCGTTACGGAACAGCTGGCCCATCTCCATTATCCTAAGGTACAGTCCTGCCCGTGTTTCCCCACCACGCCCGCGTGTGGGGCGCCCTGTTTTAGTTAGGGATGTCCCCAGTGTTCGGCGTGTGCCCAGCGCCTGTCCCTGGTCGTGCGTGTTGAGACGAAGTAGCTAGCTGCCTCCCAGGTTTATATGCCCCTCTAGGGATCTAGACGTGCGGGCTGCACGGCGTGGTCCCTTCCCGCTCTCAGTGCCGTGCCCGGGCGTGCGTGCCGTGCTATGCACGTATGCGTCTCCCTACTGCACGAGGGCGGGCGGCGCCACATCTGGTGGTGGCGCCCGCGTGGCCAGGCTCAGTGGCGTGCTTGCCCTAGGCATGGCCCCTGGGGGCACTGCTTCGCCCCTAGCCCTAATGGGCACCTGGGCCACGAGGCATGCACGTGCGGGCCCCTTAACGCCCGAGGGCGGGCGGCGCCACAGCTGGTGGTGTCGCCCATCTGGCCATGGCTCTCAGGGGCTTGCTTGCCCTAGGCGTGGTCCCTATATACACATGGAAAATAGTGGAGGGACAGATCCCAAATCTGCACAGTAAAATAACAACGTACTGGAGTGAACGACATGGAAGAAAATGCAGAATAGAACCAGTGAAGAGCAGAGGTGCCATGGGCACAATCAGAGAACACTGTATGAACATCAGAGGTCCACGGTTGTTCAACGTCCTATCAGTGAGCATCAGAAATACTAGAGGAACAACCGTAGACATCTTCAAGAGGAAACTAGAATGTTGCCTTCAAGGAGTGCCGGACCAACCGGGCTGTGGTGGGTATGTGGGCCTGGGGGCCCAAACTCTCACAAGTCAAGTCTGGCCTCGGACCGGGATTGGGGAGTACAAGAATTCCCAGAACCCCATCAACCAGGTATCAACCAGTACCCATCAACCAGCCAAGGAATTTGCCACCTACTTTGTTACAAATTGTTTATCCTGAGATTTATTTGATTTGAGGATTTATTGCCAAACAAAATATAAAAAGTTTTGTCAATATTGAGGGTGAGTTTGTTGGCAGTTAGCCAGTGATGGACTTTATTTAGTTCAGTATTCACTGTGACATTTAGAGCAAGAGGGGTCAGGACTGGAGTATATGAAGGTCGTGTCGTCAGCAAATAGAATTGGTTTGAGATGTTTGGAGGCATTTGGAAGGTCATTAATGTAGATGAGAAGGAGGAGAGGGTCAAGTATGCTGCCCTGGGGAACACCAATGTTGATGGGTAGGTTGGGAGAAATTGAATTATTCACAGAAACATACTGGAGCCAGTAAGTAAGGTAAGACTTAAGGTATTGCAGGGAGTGACCTCTGACTCCTTAATGTTGTAATTTAAGAAGAAGGTTTTGATGGTTGACAGTGTCAAAAGCCTTACGCAGGTCCACAAATAACCCAACAGGGAACTCATTTTTACCAAGATCTGCATGTATCAAGTTAATCATACTAATAAGTGCATCATTAGTGCTTTTGGGGGATCTGAAGCCATATTGACAAGAGCTAAGTATATTGAGTTTGGCTAGATAAGAGTAAAGCTGCTTGTAGATTTGTTTTTCAAATATTTTTGACAAGTTTGGCAGAATTGATATCGGTCTGAAGTTGTTGACATCAGTGGGATCACCACATTTGTGGACAGGGTTTACTCTCGCTTTTTTTTTTTTTAATATCTGGAAAGGTTTGGAGTTCCAGTGACTTGCTGAAGAGCAATGCAATGGCAGGAGCTAAAGATCTGGAGGCTTTTTTGTAAATAAGAGTTGGTATCTCCTCAAGGGTACTAGACTTGGTTTTAAGGGAAAGGATTATGTCAGTAACATCGGTGGAATTAGTAGGCATTAGGTACTGAAACTGTGGACAGTTATCTGTAAGATAGTCCTGAATATTACTACTGGAAGATGGAATATCATTTACAAGGGATGACCCAATGGAAGAGAAGAACCTATTAAACTCAAAAGCAGTATCAGAGGCTGAAAGCAGACCATCGATTTTTCACAGTATTATTGGTTTGTTATTTAAAATCTTCTTTGATCCCAATATTTGTGAAATTGTACTTCATGTTTTCTTAATGTTGGCCTTTGTGTGGGTAAATTTATCTTTGTAGTATTTAATTTTGGCTCTTCTAATTATTTTAGATAAAAATGATGAGTAATTCTTTGAAAATTCTTGAAAAAGAAGATATTACTTATTTTCACTTAGTATTAAATCGTACTGTCAAATATATTGTGAATATTTGAGTTTACCTAAAAAGCTGAATAGAAAACCACGACCTCACCTAACCATCTTAGTGTTTGACGATAAGCATTTTATTGCTTCTTAATTACAATTAGTGCTTAACCTATAGCTATATTGATATTACAGTTTTATAAAACTAATAAAACGAAACTAAAATATATTATTAAATTATAAAGTAACTCAGGGTATTCTCAAATTTTGTATAATATCTCAATTGTTTATTATAACTGAAAAAGAAATTCCTAATATTTAAAACTTGTGTACAGCAACTTTAACCTGAAAACATCTTTCCAAAATTCTAAGTGTTTTAACTGAAAACGAGGAGATTAAATGGGGAGGTAAGTGTAACAGCCCCATAAGTGCTATTATGTACTATGTATGACAGTAAGGAAATGTACTTATCACACTTAGTATCAAATTGTACTGTCAATGCGGAGGATAGGTTGCACAAATACCATATTTGAGATAAGGATAGACGAGAGAGTAATAGAGCATCGCCAGGGCAGGGCGAGGTACATAATATCTGCTCTTAGCAAGAATGCCAACAGTTTTAGGAACTTTTTCTAGGGGGAGCCCCGTCGGCTCCCCGGAGCTATCCCAGGCTGATATGCTAATGTCAGACTTTGGCATCAGTCATGTGTATGGAGTTCTTAGGCCTACCGGGGACCACGGCCAGAACCGGGCCCCCTCAGAGAGGCAAGGGGAGCAATGGCCTATAGAAGCCCCCGTGTAGTTGGAAGCATTCTATGTCTGCCATCGACCGGAACAGGCACCCAGAAAGGTAAGCGCCCCAAAACAAACCCCTATTCTGGTTAAAATTGCTACCTAAAACCGAACTAGTGGATAGAACTCCCCAACCGAAAACAAGCAAACTAGTGTGACGTCACACGCTGCCGCGCCGCTGTCTGCGCAGCTCCCCCCTCCCCGGGAGGGGGAAGGGGGAGCCCCAGACCCCCCGCACCGGCTACCCACACCTCAGTTCTTGAGGCTGATGCTATAGGCGATGGTCGTGTGCTCTGGCTCCGGTGTCGCTACTGCACTGTGCTTTGCGTGTGGTGTTAGTTTTGTGGGTGCGAGAGCCAGGAGTTATCTTCAGTACTCGGGCTGCATGCGCCTAGGGCTGCCTTCCCTAGGTGTCCTGTAAGTACTGCCCTTGGGGCTTGGGGCCACCTTCCACAGGCTCCTCGGGGTCTGCCTCTGCTGGTCCGTTTTACCTTTCGGTTTTTCGGCCGCCTGTTGGGCTCTTGGGTGTTCTGTTCTCCCTTGTTACCGGCAGGTAAGAGGCAGTTTGCACTGGTAGGGGCGCAGGGTGCTGCTCAGCTTGTATTTCCCGACATCGCGGCCGGCTCTGTTCCTTGGGGTTCGCTGTCCTCTTGCGGGGTTTTGTTTTTCTTTTTGTTTTTGCCTGGTGGGGGGTTCTGTCATTTTATTCAGTTTGTTTTTGCCCTTCCACTGTTCTCCTCGGTGGCGCCCCCTGCTAGGTCCCCGTGAGTGTACACGTCCCTGGGGTTCAGCTTTAGAAGTTTCTGTTCGTTCTGGTCCCCCGCCCCTGCTTCCGGCCCCGAAGCGTCTGAGGGTTTCGGGGTCGGAGCAGGGGTTACTTGATCTCGAGACTCGGGCAGCTTCGGGGGTTGCCCCTTCCGGGGGGGCGGCAGAGGCATTCGAGTCTTGTCTCCCGGCCGAAGCTTCAGGGTCTGACCAGTGGGCCCCCCCTTCCTCCAGCTTTTCCGGCTGCTCCGTCCTTGTCTTGTGGGGTCGGGGCTTGGGGAGAGGACTCGGCCTCGGGTCCTGTGGTGACGGACCTCGAGGCTGGGGAGGGGCTGACTTGGGGGCCTTGGGCCCCGCTGGACCCCGCCTGGGTTTTTCTTCCCACTGAGCGGGGCTTATTGTTACAAGGAGTGGGGTTTTCTTTTCCTCCCTCTGCGTACGAGTTGGATTTGGTGTAGGCCCCTCCCCGGGTTCGGTTCCGTGTTCCCCCGGGTACGTCGGTTCCGTCCTTCCGGAGGTTTTCGGCTTATCGCATCCAACCTGGTGTGGTGCGAGCGGCCTTTGCAGCTTACCTCCTGCGTGACCCGGATTATGCCTCGGAAATGGATCCGTCCACGTTCAGGTTTGGGACTTCGTTTCCTTTCTGGCTCCGTTACGAGGTTCCGGAGTCGTCCTGGCTAGCAGACTGCCCCTTGTTTGGTCTGGATTCCTGGCATTCCTTCTGTCGTTCCCGCACGCTGGAGTGGCGGAAAGCTTCCACGGTGCTTCAGGTTTTCCTGGGGGGTGAACTTGAGTACCTGAATGAGTGCTTGTTTGCCCCTGCCCTTCCCCGCGATGTGGGCGTTATTCAGCTCCATGTGCAGGTTCCCTCCCTTTCGGCGGCGCTCGTGGCGGAGGACTTGCGCGCCCGGGGCCTTTTGTGTTCGGCCTTGCGGTTCTTTTCCCTCCTGGAGCTGTCTTCGGATTGGCTCGTGGAGGATGTGGGGACGCTTGGGTCTGTCCCGGGGTCCGGCACCTTGTCCTCGGCTGCGCGTTCGTCGGCTGCCTTGTTGAAGCTGTTCACGCCGATTTTGCGGGATGCGGTTTCCCTGTTCTATGCTTCCCGTCTCGCGTGTCGGCAGGCGGTGCTGGGTTCCTCCGTGGAATCTGCTTGGGCTCTGGCTCTTAGGCGTTCTTCACCTTTTTGTCCTCTCCTGTTTGGGGAGTCGGCCGTGGCGCAGTTTATTCAGGCTGCGTCGGCGGCTTGTCGTCCGATGTCGGACTTGTTAGTTTTCCGGGGGGCCCGCGGTGGGTCTTCCCGGAAAGGTCGTGCCAGGGCTCGGGGTTCCTCTCGTCGTGGTAGGCCTCTGGTGTCAGGTTTGGGGTTGGCTCCTCCTGCGGACCCTCCCTCGTCTGGTCGGCGCGGTGTTCGCGCTGTGCGGGGTTCTGGGTCTCGTAAGGGTCGCCGGCCCTTTCGCAGTTTGCCCCTTTGACGGGGCGATGGGGGGGCGGCTTGCGCTGTTCGCCCGCGCCTGGTCCCACGATTCGTGGGCCTTTCGGGTCGTGTCTCGCGGCCTGCGGTGGCGTTGGGTGGCCCCTCCCCCCTTTGGGGGGTCGGGGCTGGCAGGGCAGGCTTCTTCCCCTGCGCTCTGTCGAGTCGTCTTGGAGTGGGTACGCTTGGGCGTCGTCGAAACGACGTCGTCCCTCAGATGGGTTTCCCGTCTGTTTCCGGTTCCGAAACGGGACTGCGCGGACCTGCGGTTCATTCTGGACTTGTCCCGTCTGAACCCCTGGGTTCATTGCCCCTCCTTTCGGATGACTACGCTGTCTCAGGTTCGGCTCCTCTTGGAGCCGGGAGCTTGGATGGTGTCCCTGGACCTCCGGGACGCTTATTGGCATGTCCCGATTCATCCGCGGTTCAGGGACTGGCTCGGTTTTGTAGTGGGGCGTCTGAGTTACCGCTTTCGTTGTCTCCCGTTCGGGTTGAACCTGGCACCTCGCGTGTTCACATGCCTTACACAGGTTGTGGTGGCTCGTTTGCGTCTCCTAGGTGTTCGGGTGTTGGCCTACCTCGACGACTGGCTGGTTTGGGCTCCCAGCCAGTCAGCTTGCTTGCTAGCCAGGGATTTGGTTCTTTCCCAGCTCGCCGGGTTCGGGTTCTTGGTGAACTGGAGGAAGTCCCATCTGGTTCCCTCTCAGGTTCGGACTTGGCTGGGTCTCGTGTGGGACTCTCGAACCGCCTCTTTGTCTCTCCCTCCGGAGTCTCTCCTGCGGCTGCGGTCCCGCCTTTGTCTGTTTCTGGAGGGCCCTCGGGTCACCCGGCGGTTGCTCGAGGGGCTGTGCGGGAGCCTGAACTTCGCGATGGTGGTCTACCCGCCGGGTCGGGTTTGGCTTCGACGGCTGTTCTGGTTCCTTCGGGGTTCCCCCTTCCGCCTCTCTCGCGATCGCAGAGTTCGACCCCCGGGGGACTTGCGTCGGTTGCTGCGTCACCGGCTTCCTCTTCGGGTTTTTCGGGGTTCAGTGCCTTGGCGCCTACCCGAGCCCTCGCTCGATGTGTACACGGATGCGTCGTCTCTCGGCTGGGGTTTTGTGACCAGTGCTCACCAGGCCGGCCAGGGGCGTTGGGATCCGTCCTTCCGTCGAGCTCACAGTACGGTGCGGGAGTTCGCGGCGGTGTGGTTTGCTCTGGGGAGGATTCGGGTGGCCCGCGGATCGACGATTCGGCTCCATTCGGACTGCTCTCCGGTGGTTCATTGCCTGAACCGCGGGGGTTCGATGCGGTCCTTGTCTCTTTGGGGTTGGTCGCTTCGGGTGACTCGTCTGCTGAGTTCTCGGGGTTTGGCTCTCCTGGCGGTTCACGTACGGGGCGTGTCCAACGTCTTGGCCGACGCCCTGTCTCGCTTCGTTCCCCTCTCCACGGAGTGGACGGTCGACGACGAGTCCTTCCGTTGGCTTTGCCAGACGTTCGGGCGCCCCGAAGTGGACCTCTTCGCGTCGGCGTGGTCTTCCCGTTTATGCGGCGCCCTTCCCCAATTGCGAGGCCGTCGGGGTCGATGCCTTTCGGCTAGACTGGTCGAGGTGGGGGTTCCTGTACCTCTTTCCCCCGGTTCGGCTGTTGCTCCAGGTCCTGACTCGCTTAGAGACTTACCGGGGGAGAGTTGTCCTTCTGGCCCCTTGGTGGCTGGCGCAGCCTTGGTTTCAGGCGCTGGTTGCTCGGTGTCCGAACCCGGGGGTTTTCCCGCGGCTCCGCCTCTTTCAGCAGATCGGGCCGGTACGTCACGTAGCTGGTTCGATCTTCTCCTCGAGTCTTCGCGTATGGTTTTTTTGACTCGAGTCTATCATCATCTCTATGGTGATCAGGTGGCCTCCTTGTTGGTGTCCCACCTGAGGGCTTCTTCTCGGCGGCAGTATGAAGTTTCCTGGCGGTCCTTCCGTTTCTTTTTGCGTCTTCGTCGTGTTAGCTCCTTGTCTGTTCGGGTGGTCTTGTCATTCCTCTCGTGGTTGTTTCAGGACCGTCATCTTATGCCTAACACTGTCGCTTTGTATCGTGCGGCGCTGGCGGAGCCGCTTCAGCTTGCTTTCGGTATCGATGTTACGTCTGCGCCGTTTCGCAAGCTGTCTCGTGCATTGTTTCACCTCCGGCCTGCTCATGCGTCGCCTGAGCCGTCCTGGTCTTTGGACAGAGTGCTCGCTTTCCTTTCATCTCCTCATTTCGTTGTGGCCCCTTCGGTCCAGGATTGTTTTTCCAAGGCACTTTTCTTGTTGGCTTTGGCCTCTAGGGGTCGGGTAGGGGAGCTTCATGCTCTCCTCCGGCGCAGGGGTTTCTGCTCTTTTGGTCGTGGTGATAGTTTTGTTCGTTTGCAGCCGTCTCCTTCTTTTCTGGCGAAGAATGAGACTGCTGCGTTCCGGAGGGGTCCATGGGTGGTTGATGCTTGGTTGGTCAGGCCGGGGGTGCATCATGTTTTGTGTCCGGTTGCGGCGCTTCGCCGTTATTTGCGCGCCACAGCTTCTGTGTCCGGGGACGCGCTGTGGGTTGATCCGGTTTCCCTTCTTCCCTGTTCGCGGGTTCGGGTCTCTCAGGTCGTCCGCAGGGTTATTAGGTCCAGCCAGCCTGCGGTCTATCCCCGTGCCCATGACGTTCGTAAGTTCGCGGCTCTTGCTGCCGTCTTTGGGAATATGTCTTGGTCTGATATTCGGGCGCGGGGATTTTGGCGGTCGAACAGGGTCCTGGCTGCTCGTTACCTTGTGAATGTCCCTGGGCCTCGTCGGGCCTGTGTTGCTTTGGGTCGGCGGTTGCAGCCAGTTGTCTCGGCTTCGAGTTGAGGGGTGAGCGACGACCGCCTCCCGGGTAAGTCCCTCTTTTTCTGTCTGTGGGTAGTTAGCTCTGGGGAGCCGACGGGGCTCCCCCCAGAAAACCAGCGTTGAATGTAATGAAACGCCATTTTCTGGGTGAGTCCCGGAGGCTCCCCGGCATCCCTCCCTCCCTCCGGTCGGCGGTTTTTCGCGTTTTTGACATCCAGCCTCAAGAACTGAGGTGTGGGTAGCCGGCGCGGGGGGTTTGGGGCTCCCCCTTCCCCCTCCCGGGGAGGGGGGAGCTGCGCAGACAGCGGCGCAGCAGCGTGTGACGTCACACTAGTTTGCTTGTTTTCGGTTGGGGAGTTCTATCCACTAGTTCGGTTTTAGGTAGCAATTTTAACCAGAATAGGGGTTTGTTTTGGGGCGCTTACCTTTCTGGGTGCCTGTTCCGGTCGATGGCAGACATAGAATGCTTCCAACTACACGGGGGCTTCTATAGGCCATTGCTCCCCTTGCCTCTCTGAGGGGGCCCGGTTCTGGCCGTGGTCCCCGGTAGGCCTAAGAACTCCATACACATGACTGATGCCAAAGTCTGACATTAGCATATCAGCCTGGGATAGCTCCGGGGAGCCTCCGGGACTCACCCAGAAAATGGCGTTTCATTACATTCAACGCTGGTTTTTTTGCTATATTTAGAATGTGTCCCTGGAAATTCAGCTTGTTATCGATAAAGACACCAAGTAATTTACCATCTACCTTGCTACTAATATGGATTTTGTTTATTCTTAAATTAATTTGATTTGAGGATTTATTACCAAACAAAATATAGAAAGTTTTGTCAATGTTAAGGTTGAATTTCTCAGCAGTTACCCAAAGATGGACTTTATTTAATTCAGTATTTTTTCAATTCCACTGATGTTAATTCTAATTTAAATTTTTCTAATTCCACTGATGTTACTGAGATAATCCTTTCCATTAAAACTAAGTCTAGTGCCCTTGAGGAGATACCAACTCTTATTTACAAAAAAAAATCCAGATTTCTAGCTCCTGCCAATGCATTGCTCATCAAGAAATCACTTGAACTCCAAACTTTTCTGGATATTCTAAAAAAAAAAAAAAAAAAGCGAGAGTAACCTCAGTCAATAAATGTGGTGATCTCACTGATGTCAACAATTACAGACCTATATCAATTCTGCCAACCTTGTCAAAAATATTTGAAAGCTAATCTACAAGCAACTTTACTCTTATCTAACCATATCCAATATACTTAGCTCTTGCCAATATGGCTTCAGACCCCAAAAAAAAACACTAACGATGCACTGATTAGTATGATTAACTTGATACATGCAGCGCTTAATAAAAATGAGTTCTCTGTAGGGTTATTTGTGGACCTACGTAAGGCTTTAGTCTTAATTACAAAATTACATCATTATGGAGTCAGAGGTCACTCCCTGCAATACCTTCAGTCTTACCTTACTGACAGGCTCCAGTATGTTTCTGTGCATAATTCCATTTCTCCCACCCTACCCATCAACACTGGTGTTCCCCAGGGCAGCATACTTGGCCCTCTCCTCTTTCTCATCTACATTAATGACCTTCCAAATGCCTCTCAACACCTCGACACCTGTACCAGTACGGGTGGGGTTAAAAGTAACAGAGGTATCCACTGAATCAACGGGGTGGTTTATGGAGGAGAAATCATCAGGCCGTGTAGAATCCAGATGGTTGAGATCAAAGTATTTAGTCCACGTTGCATAACCAAACAAGGCGTGGAACATATTAGCACTGGAAGGAATCGTGCGAGTGTGGTTGTGAGGGGAGGGGGGGGGGGTTGGCACCAAGCACCCCAAGTAAGAGGGGGTTAAGAGGCTCAGTTGACACAATGAGAGAAGGAGCCACTCCAGGTGATGAGGTGGTCATCACTGGGGTCTTGGGACTCAACCTTATCACTGAGGTGGGAGGTGACCGGAGGGGGGGGGGGGTAGTCAGGAGAGTCAAAGGAGTAGCTTGGTCTGGGCCCAATGTAGCAAGGGCTACAGAGCCCAGTATTCCAACACAGTCTGATTCGGGGGGCTTGGTCGCCCACCCCACGAGCCTGGGGAAGTTATAAGAGGATCATTCAGCGACATAGAAATGCGCAGGTAATAATTTCATTCACGAATAAGCCCCCATACCCACCATGGAGCCACAATTAGAGGATAGGATACCCAACAAGATGGGACCTCCCCCAGGGGTGCATCATGAGTATACACCCCGCAATCACCACCTTAAGAACCGTCAGTCCATCGAGATCGGGTTTAGCAACACAAACGAGGATTGACATCAAAAGTGTCCCCTCCCTCGCAACGTCGGGTGCCACAGTTCTTTGAGTGAGAGTGTTCCTCCCCAAACATCTGGGCGTCAAAACAGAAGATGTTCGTAATAATAATCAAGAACGGCAAAAGGTCGGCGGGAAATGACAATTAGAAAGGAGAAATGGGGAGAAGGCAAAACGAAACCTGAGGAAGAAGAAATAGCATCCAGCATGATTAGTGAAGATGGCAGAGGACTGTCCCATGGAGCATCACACTCTGACAGCAGCCCACCAAGTCTCCTCACGTCAACAACGGGCTGGAATGTGAAGGGGTGACGGTAGGAGACCAACTCCATCGTCACCCGGCGATAAACCCAAAACTACTGCAGCAGACAACGACTGTAAAGTGGAAGGCAGTACAGGGGCTATGCTGACCCAAACCAACACTGCTGCAACCCTACCAACAGCCATGTTAACTCTGCCTCAGGGGAAAAGGAAACTACTAGTCAGGGGCTGTTTTATGAGGGTTCCCAGAAAACCTTTGTCACACAGAGAGCTGAACAAATGGAATTCAAACCAATAATGCAGGTCACCCTGAATATTCTTGGTTTTTTATCCAACAGTGGATAAACTGTTGGATAAACTACCCTACAACGTAGTCAAACCCTACATTCCCTTGGGTGGTTACCTCAGACCTGTATTCTCTATAGTCGTGGACACAATCCCATCTGACCTACATGTACCAGGTCTAGGGATCACAATTAAACATTTAAAACAGCAGCGAGTCAAATTAGCTGACCCATAAAACAAATCCGACCGTATCAAAGATATAGGAGTGTTAATGGGGTCAGATTATTATAACTTCATCTCTGGCAAACACCAATTGCATGGGATGACCGTCCTGAACTCTGCAGGTGGAAAGTCCCATTGTGTGAAGAGAACTAGAATGGTGGAGATGTGATTATAAACTAGTGAAGATATTGACTCCTATACGTTTCACCTTTTTTAAGCCGGGTCTTTCCCTCTACCCCCGTCCACTCCCACAGCAGTACACAGGTGCACATAGTTACACAGTAGTACACAGGTGCACATAGTTACACAGCAGTACACAGGTGCACATAGTTACACAGCAGTACACAGGTGCACATAGTTACACAGCAGTACACAGGTGCACATAGTTACACAGCAGTACACAGGTGCACATAGTTACACAGCAGTACACAGGTGCACATAGTTACACAGCAGTACACAGGTGCACATAGTTACACAGCAGTACACAGGTGCACATAGTTACACAGCAGTACACAGGTGCACATAGTTACACAGCAGTACACAGGTGCACATAGTTACACAGCAGTACACAGGTGCACATAGTTACACAGCAGTACACAGGTGCACATAGTTACATAGCAGTACACAGGTGCACATAGTTACACAGCAGTACACAGGTGCACATAGTTACACAGCAGTACACAGGTGCACATAGTTACACAGCAGTACACAGGTGCACATAGTTACACAGCAGTACACAGGTGCACATAGTTACACAGCAGTACACAGGTGCACATAGTTACACAGCAGTACACAGGTGCACATAGTTACACAGCAGTACACAGGTGCACATAGTTACACAGCAGTACACAGGTGCACACAGTTACAAAAGCAAGTGTGTAAACAAGAGGCTGGGTTGATATATTTGGAGGAGAGTGTGAAGCCCAGACTGTTACTGGGTCTCAGCCAGGAAGGGAGGCGCCACGCTGCCAGATGCATCTTCTTGAGGTTATCTTGAGATGATTTCGGGGCTTTAGTGTCCCCGCGGCCCGGTCCTCGACCAGGCCTCCACCCCCAGGAAGCAGCCCGTGACAGCTGACTAACACCCAGGTACCTATTTTACTGCTAGGTAACAGGAGCATAGGGTGAAAGAAACTTTGCCCATGTTTCTCGCCGGTGCCTGGGATCGAACCCAGGACCACAGGATCACAAGTCCAGTGTGCTGTCCGCTCGGCCGACCGGCTCCCTCATCAGTGTAAACATTGCCTCAACATCCCAGTGGAGTGTTTAAGGCACTCAACAACGGGTCGTTAGCAGTGTCTCCTATGACCAACTGCTCGTACCTTTCCATGCATGTAATATTCTTTTGTCTTGGTGTCGAGAATGGCTGATCTTAATTACCTCAGGGAATGTTATTGATGAACAATCGTCAAGGGACTTACCAATATTAGACATATATGTGTAAGTTAGTGTACCCATTTATTGTTGTCCATTATGTGGAGTGTTTGACCATATGTTGATTTATTGGTAACTATTTTTGGCCAGGAAGTGAAGGTTATGTGGTGAAGATATTGAGCACATAAGCACATTAGTTGTATGTACAGTTTTGGCCAAAGGTTCACCTCAGTTACAGAGGAGACAGTCACGTGTGATATAAGATAATTAACATATTTGTGACATGGTGTAACGGGAGTGTTGAGGAGAGTTCAAGAAGAGCACACTGAGGGGTTGTGGGTCCAGCCTCAGTTAACATCAATATTTGCCATCGTCATTTATTTGTATTAAATGTTCTATTTTTGACTTGGGAGTTTATTTCCTACCTCTGCAGGTGTGGAAGTGAACCGAGAGTAATTAAAGCCCATCACTATTTCTCGAATACATATAGATACAAATCAGGATGGGAATAATCAAATTAGTGAGAAAATCCTTAGGAGCCGTGATGAGGATTCGAACCTATGTGGTGGGTATTCCCACGCACACACCCCAGAAAATCAGGCCACGACACAAAATCAGGCATGGGGGAATTGTGTGAAAATCCTGGTCAGGCTTCAGTGGAGATCAATGGAAAACAGACTTGCCAAATATCAATAATGTCTAGGGGAGTGAAAGGCTAACAAAAAATATTCCAGTTTACTGGGCATTAACATAACAAAAAAAAAATAATACAATCTATAAACTCGCACTCAATGATTTATCCAGCTTCTCAAAGCTGGGCATGATCATCAACAGGTCTCAAAACTGCATACAATCAGCACTAGCTGACGCCAGGCTCTATCATGGCACAGTGGGACACTAGCGCCTATTATGCTGCTAATACCAATACAGGGTGGTGGTGGTGGTGTCACAACCATTAACAAATGAGGTATGAGGAATCAATATCATATACAGCACAATGGCATCACTTAAGATCCTCAGGTACCCACCTCACTAAGATATATAACAGCACCTATCACCTGGTATAAAGGATGCACAATGGTAGAACTGATCCATGGTATACATTACTGCAACATGACAAATATCCCAGCAGTCAAATGACACAAATAAGGTCACAAAACCCGGACCGTAGCGGCAACACATGCGCTCGACTGAGAAAATCAAAGAGTGACCGCCCAGAGCCATGCTGGCCGGGAGCGACACTATCTCCACCTCTATGAGTCAGCTGACTCCTCTCTTTCAAATATCTCAAGCTCATATACAGACATATCTCCATCAAGAACTTCTAATTCATATATCAACAAAATAAAGACTATAATACACAACCTTACATAATACTACATATCAATAATTCAGTACATTAAAGATTATATCATGATATAAAAATATGTGAACAAAGAATTCATATTGGCAAGACATGGTAACACTGGCGGGAGAGGGGAGGAGGGGTTAAGGGAGGATTTCAAGACGTCTGTCCGCCAGCTATTATACATAAGTATACATGAATACAATATAAAGTATATATATATATATATATATATATATATATATATATATATATATATATATATATATATATATATATATATATATATATATATATATACAGCATGTGTATCAAAACCATGTCTATGTGGTATACATCCCACAGTGCCAAAATATAATTTAATGTTAGAGGACAATGTAATGAACAATAATGAAAGGGAAATTACACAGTATACATGACAGTAATACATCCGAGACCTAAATTTATACATTCTCCATCATAGTCCACATAATATTTCCTATACAGCATTATGTAGCATTCCATAATATAAGCATATACAGATGTTTTTCAAGCTACATGACATTAGGCTACTGCTATTCACTAGACTTCTAATATATATCCACAAGTACATGGCAAGGACTTATAGTACAGATATATAATATACATAGATACATGGAATACATTGGCAATACACATTTAATACCAGTGTGTTGTTGTAAAAAGAATAACTACATAAATTAATATTCGTGATACTAGGCTAATCAGTCAAGACATCACTATACAGTTTGAGCACATCATACACCAGCTACAGTATGATCATACTGGTGTATGTGTGGTCATAACACCACCTCACACCCATATGGTAATATCACAACACACCATGGTCCAGTATGGTAATATCATAACACACCATGGACCAGTATGGTAATATCACAACACACCATGGACCAGTATGGTAATATCACAACACACCATGGTCCAGTATGGTAATATCACAACACACCATGGTCCAGTATGGTAATATCACAACACACCATGGTCCAGTATGGTAATATCACAACACACCATGGACCAGTATGGTAATATCACAACATACCATGGTCCAGTATGGTAATATCACAACACACCATGGTCCAGTATGGTAATATCACAACACACCATGGTCCAGTATGGTAATATCACAACACACCATGGACCAGTATGGTAATATCACTACACACCATGGTCCAGTATGGTAATATCACAACACACCATGGTCCAGTATGGTAATATCACTACACACCATGGTCCAGTATGGTAATATCACAACACACCATGGTCCAGTATGGTAATATCACAACACACCATGGTCCAGTATGGTAATATCACAACACACCATGGACCAGTATGGTAATATCACAACACACCATGGTCCAGTATGGTAATATCACAACACACCATGGACCAGTATGGTAATATCACAACACACCATGGTCCAGTATGGTAATATCACAACACACCATGGACCAGTATGGTAATATCACAACACACCATGGACCAGTATGGTAATATCACAACACACCATGGACCAGTATGGTAATATCACAACACACCATGGTCCAGTATGGTAATATCACAACACACCATGGACCAGTATGGTAATATCACAACACACCATGGACCAGTATGGTAATATCACAACACACCATGGTCCAGTATGGTAATATCACAACACACCATGGTCCAGTATGGTAATATCACAACACACCATGGACCAGTATGGTAATATCACAACACACCATGGACCAGTATGGTAATATCACAACACACCCGAGTGATAGTGAAGTGATGGTAGTATAGTAGTGGTAGTGAGGTGATGGTGATATAGTAGTGATGGTGCGGTAGTGGTACTGTAGCAATGATAGTGATATAACAGTGAAAGTAAAGAGGAAATCTATCAGTGTGAGGTGATAATGTGGTGAAAGTGAAATGATGTTGGTGTAGCAGTGACAGTGTTATGTGATAGTGAGCTGTTGGTGATATAACAGTGACAACAGCTGTCATATGGTGACACCAACAATTTGTTACTCAACATGGTCAGTATATGACCCTAAGTGTGGGGCCTGAGGTGATGGTGATATATACAGGTGATAGTGAAGCTATAGTGATACAGCAATGATAGGTTACAGTACTGAGAAGATATAGCATTGATGGTGATACAGTCGTCATTGTCAAGTATATGATACCAAAGTATAAATACCAAAGTGTTAAATACCAAAGATAGTGAAGTTATGATGATATAGTGATAAAGGTCTGTCCTTAAGTTACATTGTCATCAAAACACGCAGTCCATGGTGATGCAGAAGTGATGGTGATGGTACAGTGAACTAGAGTGGCAGCACAACACCACAGTAGTGGTGGTACAGTAAACTAGAGTGGCAGCACAACACCACAGTAGTGATGGTGGTGGTACAGTGAACTAGAGTGGCAGCACAACACCACAGTAGTGATGGTGGTGGTACAGTGAACTAGAGTGGCAGCACAACACCAGAGTAGTGATGGTGGCGGTACAGTGAAATAGTGGCAGCACAACACAACAGTAGTGATGGTGGTGGTACAGTGAACTAGAGTGGCAGCACAACACCACAGTAGTGATGGTGGTGGTACAGTGAACTAGAGTGGCAGCACAACACCACAGTAGTGATGGTGGTGGTACAGTGAACTAGAGTGGCAGCACAACACCACAGTAGTGATGGTGGTGGTACAGTGAACTAGAGTGGCAGCACAACACCACAGTAGTGATGGTGGCGGTACAGTGAACTAGAGTGGCACCACAACACCACAGTAGTGATGGTGGTGGTACAGTGAACTAGAGTGGCAGCACAACACCACAGTAGTGATGGTGGTGGTACAGTGAACTAGAGTGGCAGCACAACACCACAGTAGTGATGGTGGCAGTACAGTGAACTAGAGTGGCAGCACAACACCACAGTAGTGATGGTGGTGGTACAGTGAACTAGAGTGGCAGCACAACACCACAGTAGTGATGGTGGTGGTACAGTGAACTAGAGTGGCAGCACAACACCACAGTAGTGATGGTGGCGGTACAGTGAACTAGAGTGGCCGCACAACACCACAGTAGTGATGGTGGCGGTACAGTGAACTAGAGTAGCAGCACAACACCACAGTAGTGATGGTGGTGGTACAGTGAACTAAAGTGGCAGCACAACACCACAGTAGTGATGGTGATGGTACAGTGAACTAGAGTGGCAGCACAACACCACAGTAGTGATGGTGATGGTACAGTGAACTAGAGTGGCAGCACAACACTACAGTAGTGATGGTACATTGAACTAGAGTGGCCGCACAACACCACAGTAGTGGTGGTGGTGGTACAGTGAACTAAAGTGGCAGCACAACACCACAGTAGTGATGGTGATGGTACAGTGAACTAGAGTGGCAGCACAACACCCCAGTAGTGGTGGTGATGGTACAGTGAACTAGAGTGGCAGCACAACACCACAGTAGTGATGGTGATGGTACAGTGAACTAGAGTGGCAGCACAACACCACAGTAGTGATGGTTCAGTGAACTAGAGTGGCCGCACAACACCACAGTAGTGATGGTACAGTGAACTAGAGTGGCCGCACAACACCACAGTAGTGATGGTGGTGGTACAGTGAACTAGAGTGGCAGCACAACACCCCAGTAGTGGTGGTGATGGTACAGTGAACTAGAGTGGCAGCACAACACCACAGTAGTGATGGTGATGGTACAGTGAACTAGAGTGGCCGCACAACACCACAGTAGTGATGGTGATGGTACAGTGAACTAGAGTGGCAGCACAACACCACAGTAGTGATGGTGGTGGTACAGTGAACTAGAGTGGCAGCACAACACCACAGTAGTGATGGTGGTGGTACAGTGAACTAGAGTGGCAGCACAACACCACAGTAGTGATGGTGGTGGTACAGTGAACTAGAGTGGCAGCACAACACCACAGTAGTGATGGTACAGTGAACTAGAGTGGCCGCACAACACCACAGTAGTGATGGTGATGGTACAGTGAACTAGAGTGGCAGCACAACACCACAGTAGTGATGGTGGTGGTACAGTGAACTAGAGTGGCAGCACAACACCACAGTAGTGATGGTGATGGTACAGTGAACTAGAGTGGCCGCACAACACCACAGTAGTGATGGTGATGGTACAGTGAACTAGAGTGGCCGCACAACACCACAGTAGTGATGGTACAGTAAACTAGAGTGGCAGCACAACACCACAGTAGTGATGGTGATGGTACAGTGAACTAGAGTGGCCGCACAACACCACAGTAGTGATGGTGGCGGTACAGTGGCTATCTCTATCTTGAGGTTATCTTGAGATGATTTCGGGGCTTTTAGTGTCCCCGCGGCCCGGTCCTCGACCAGGCCTCCACCCCCAGGAAGCAGCCCGTGACAGCTGACTTAACTCCCAGGTACCTATTTACTGCTAGGTAACAGGGGCATTCAGGGTGAAAGAAACTTTGCCCATTTGTTTCTGCCTCGTGCGGGAATCGAACCCGCGCCACAGAATTAAGAGTCCTGCGCGCTATCCACCAGGCTACGAGGCCCCCAAGTGAACTAGAGTGACAGCACAACACCACAGTAGTGATGGTGATGGTACAGTGAACTAGAGTGGCAGCACAACACCACAGTAGTGATGGTGATGGTACAGTGAACTAGAGTGGCAGCACAACACCACAGTAGTGATGGTGGCAGTACAGTGAACTAGAGTGGCCGCACAACACCACAGTAGTGATGGTGGCGGTACAGTGGTTATCTCTATCTTGAGGTTATCTTGAGATGATTTCGGGGCTTTTAGTGTCCCCGCGGCCCGGTCCTCGACCAGGCCTCCACCCCCAGGAAGCAGCCCGTGACAGCTGACTTAACTCCCAGGTACCTATTTACTGCTAGGTAACAGGGGCATTCAGGGTGAAAGAAACTTTGCCCATTTGTTTCTGCCTCGTGCGGGAATCGAACCCGCGCCACAGAATTAAGAGTCCTGCGCGCTATCCACCAGGCTACGAGGCCCCCCAGTGAACTAGAGTGACAGCACAACACCACAGTAGTGATGGTGATGGTACAGTGAACTAGAGTGGCAGCACAACACCACAGTAGTGATGGTGATGGTACAGTGAACTAGAGTGACAGCACAACACCACAGTAGTGATGGTGATGGTACAGTGAACTAGAGTGGCAGCACAACACCACAGTAGTGATGGTGGTGGTACAGTGAACTAGAGTGGCCGCACAACACCACAGTAGTGATGGTACAGTGAACTAGAGTGGCAGTACAACACCACAGTAGTGATGGTGGTGGTACAGTGAACTAGAGTGGCCGCACAACACCACAGTAGTGATGGTACAGTGAACTAGAGTGGCAGTACAACACCACAGTAGTGATGGTGGTGGTACAGTGAACTAGAGTGGCAGTACAACACCACAGTAGTGATGGTACAGTGAACTAGAGTGGCAGCACAACACCACAGTAGTGATGGTGGTGGTACAGTGAACTAGAGTGGCAGCACAACACCACAGTAGTGATAGGGGTACTGTGAACTAGAGGCAGCACAGTAGTGATGGTGGTGGTACAGTGAACTAGAGTGGCCGTACAACATCACAGTAGTGATGGTGATGGTACAGTGAACTAGAGTGGCAGCACAACACCACAGTAGTGATGGTACAGTGAACTAGAGTGGCAACACAACACCACAATAGTAATGGTGTTGGTACAGTGAACTAGAGTGGCAGCACAACACCACAGTCCACTACAGTCACCTCCCTAATGTCACTGTGGTTGACTGCTGCCCTCACCACATCCAGGCCGCTCACCACATCACCGAAGACATAAAACCA
The DNA here is from genome assembly GCF_040958095.1 of Procambarus clarkii. Taxonomy (NCBI): domain Eukaryota; kingdom Metazoa; phylum Arthropoda; class Malacostraca; order Decapoda; family Cambaridae; genus Procambarus; species Procambarus clarkii. The sequence continues at coordinate 35,872,694 of NC_091186.1, read as the reverse complement.
CTGATCACTACCCTGGCGGTCCCTGGTGGTGATGGTGAACTGGGCACTCGTGGGACCCCCCGGCTCATCAAAGCACAACACAGCTCCTGCCCGGACTGACTCCCGGTACTGCCCATAGAGGTCAGACAGCAGTGGGGCTCCTCCCTCACCATCATTACTCTCGTAGTCTCCGCCCATCACATACTCCCCCGGCTCACCCTTGTCCCACACCTGCAACAGTTTAGTGTTGCGGTAGGTGTGGCCCCGCTGGCCCGTACACAACAACACAAACTGTCTTGCCAGCGGAGTGTCAGGGGTCAGCCGGATGGTGACCCGCCCTCTTGTTGACCCCGCCCACCCGAGGTCAAGGAACGCCAGGGTGCAGGAGGGCTCCAGCACGCCCACAACCTCACTCTCCTGCAGAAAAAGAAATAAATCATGCTGATAACTGTATAACAAAATGTTATCATATTAGTTATCAAAACTCAGTAAGTCAGTAATGTCAGTAAGAGAAGTGTGTGTAATAAAGTAACCTGGAGGGTGTGGGCGTGGGCGGGCGTGGGCTGACGCAGGAGTGGGTGGAGGTACAGCTTTCCGTATTGTAGAGTTATCCTGGCGGAGCGGCGGCCATCTTGGTCTTCCTGGACGGCCAACACCTGGCCAGCCTCCACCAGCCTCTTGACGGCCACCACCCGGCCAGCCTCCACCAGCCTCTTGACGGGCTCCCTCATCCTGCGGAGGTCCTCAACCTGTGGACAGTGTCAGTCCCATTATGACCTGTGGACAGTGTCAGCCCCATTATCACCTGTGGACAGTGTCAGCCCCATTATCACCTGTGGACAGTGTCAGCCCCATTATCACCTGTGGTCAGTGTCAGCCCCATTGTCACCTGTGATCAGTGTCAGCCCCATTATCACCTGTGGTTAGTGTCAGCCCCATTATCACCTGTGGTCAGTGTCAGCCCCATTATCACCTGTGGTCAGTGTCAGCCCCATTATCACCTGTGGTCAGTGTCAGCCCCATTGTCACCTGTGATCAGTGTCAGCCCCATTATCACCTGTGGGCAGTGTCAGCCCCATTATCACCTGTGGTCAGTGTCAGCCCCAGCTCTACTGGCAGGGGGTTGGTGCTTGCCCTGAAGCTCCAGCCCCCCTCTACTGGCAGGGGGTTGGTGCTGGACCTGTAGCTCCAGCCCCCCCCCCCTCCTCTACTGGCAGACGGTCGGTGCTGGGCCTGTAGCTCCAGTCCCACCTCTACAGGCAAGGGGTTGGTGCGGGACCTGTAGCTCCAGCCCTCCCCCCCCCTCTACTGGCAGGGGGTTGGTGCTGACCCTGTAGCTCCAGCCCCCCTCTACTGGCAAGGGGTTGGTGCTGGACCTGTAGCTCCAGCCTCCCTCTACTGGCAGAGGTTTGGTGCTGGACCTGTAGCTCCAGCCCCCCCTCTACTGGCAGGGGGTTGGTGCTGGACCTGTAGCTCCAGCCCCCCTCTACTGGCAGGGGGTTGGTACAGGACCTGTAACTCCAGCCCCCCTCTACTGGCAAGGGGTTGGTGATGGACCTGTAGCTCCAGCCCCCCTCTACTGGCAGGGGGTTGGTACAGGACCTGTAGCTCCAGCCCTCCTCTACTGGCAGGGGGGTTGGTGCTGGACCTTTAGCTCCAGTCCCCCTCTACTGGCAGGGGGTTGGTGCTGAACCTGAAGCTGCAGCCTCCCCCCTCTCTCTCTCTCTACTGGCAGGGGGTTGGTGCTGGACATTTAGATGCAGCCCCCTCTACTGGCAGGGGGGTATGGTGCTGGACCTGTAGCTCCAGCCCCCTCTACTGGCAGGGGGTTGGTGCTGGACCTGTAGTTCCAGCCCCCTCTACTTGCAGGGGGGTTGGTGCTGGACCTGTAGCTCCAGCCCCCTCTACTGGCAGGGGGTTGGTGCTGGACCTGTAGTTCCAGCCCTCCCCCCCTTTATTGGCAGGGGGTTGGTACTGGCCCTGTAGCTCCAGCCCCTTCTACTGGCAGGGGATTGGTGCTGGACTTGTAGCTCCAGCCCCCCTCTACTGGCAGGGGGTTGGTGCTGGACCTGTAGCTCCTGCCACCCCCCTCTACTGGCAGGGGGTTGATGCTGGACCTGTAGCGCCAGCCCCTCTTTACTGGCAGGGGATTGGTGATGGACCTGTAGCTCCAGCCCCCCTCTACTGGCAGGGGGTTGGTGCTGGACCTGTAACTCCAGCCCCCATCTATTGGCAGGGGTTGGTGCTTGACCTGTAGCTCTAACCCACATCTACTTGCAGGGGGTTGGTGCTGGACCTGTAGCTCCAGCCCCCCTCTACTGGCAGGGGGTTGGTTCTAGACCTGTAGCTCCATCCTACCTCTACTGGCAGGAGGTGGTTCTGAACCTGTAGCTCCAGCCCCCCCTCTACTGGCAGGGGGTTGGTGCTGGACCTGTAGCTCCAGCCCCCTTCTACTGGCAGGGGATTGGTGCTGGACCTGTAGCTCCACCCCCCTCCCTCTACTGGCAGGGGGTTGGTGCTAGACCTGTTGTTCTAGCCCCCATCTACTGGCAGGGGGTTGGTGCTGGACCTGTAGCTCCAGCCCCCTTCTACTGGCAGGGGGTTGGTGCTGGACTTGTATCTCCAGTACCCTCTCTACTGGCAGGGGGGGGGGGTTGGTACTGGACCTGTAGCTCCAGCCTCCCTCTACTGGCAGGGGATTGGTGCTGGACCTGTAGCTCCAGCCTCCCTCTACTGGCAGGGGGTTGGTGCTGGACCTTTTGCTTCAGCCCCCCTCTACTGGCAGGGTGTTGGTGCTGGCCCTGTAGCTCCAGCCCCCCCTCTACTAGCAGGGGGTTGGTGCTGGACCTGTAGCTCCAGCCCCCCTCTACTGGCAATGTTTTGATAATGGACCTGTAGCTCCAGCCCCCGTATACTGGCAGGGGGTTGGTACTGGACCTGTAGCTCCAGCCCCCTCTACTGGCAGGGGGTTGGTACTGGACCTGTAGCTTCAGCCCCCCCTCTACTAGCAGGAGATTAGTTCTGGACCTGTAGCTCCAGCCCCCCTCTAATGGCAGTGGGTTGGTGCTGGACATGTAGTTCCAGCCCCCCTCTACTGGCAGGGGGTTGGTGCTGGACCAGTAGCTCCAGCCCCCCCCCTCTGCTGGCAGGAGGTTTGTTCTGGACTTGTAGCTCCAGCCCCCCTCTAATGGCAGGGGGTTGGTGCTGGACCTGTAGCTCCTGCCCTACTCTACTGGCAGGGGGTTGGTGCTGGACCTGTAGCTCCAGCCCCCCTCTACTGGCAGGGGGTTGGTACTAGACCTGTAGCTACAGCCCCCTCTACTGGCAGGGGGTTGGTGCTGGACAAGTAGCTACAGCCCCCCCACTACTGCAGGGGGTTGGTGCTGGACCTGTAGCTCCAGCCTCCCTCTACTGGCAGGGGATTGGTGCTGGACCTGTAGCTCCAGCCTCCCTCTACTGGCAGGGGGTTGGTGCAGGACCTGTAGCTTCAGCCCCCCTCTACTGGCAGGGGGATAGTGCTGGACCTGTAACTCCAGCCCCCCTCTACTGGCAGGGAGTTGGTGCTGGACGAGTAGCTTCAGCCCCCTCTCTACTGGCAGGAGATTAGTTCTGGACCTGTAGCTCCAGCCCCCCTCTAATGGCAGGGGGTTGGTGCTGGACCTGTAGCTCCAGCCCACCTCTACTGGCAGGGGGTTGGTGCTGGACCTGTACCTCCAGCCCACCTTTACTGGCAGGGGGTTGGTGCTGGACCTGTAGCTCCAGCCCCCCTCTACTGGCAGAGGGTTGGTGCTGGACTTGTAGCTCCAGCTTCCTTCTACTGGCAGGGGATTGGTGCTGGACCTCTAGCTGCAGACCCCCTCTACTGGCAGGGGGTTGGTGCTGGACCTGTAGCTCCAGCCCCACTCTGCTGGCAGTGGGTTGGTGCTGGACCTGTAGCTCCAGCGCCACTCTACTGGCAGGGGGTTGGTGCAGGACCTGTAGCTCCAGCCCCCCTCCACTGGCAAGGGTTTGGTGCTGGACCTGTTGCCCCAGCCCCCCTCTACTGGCAGGGGGTTGGTGCTGGACTTGTAGCTCCAGCCCCCCTCTACTGGCCGGGGGGGTGGGTGCTGGACCTGTAGCTCCATCCCCCCCCTCCCTCTACTAGCAGGGGGTTGGTACTGGACCTGTACCTCCAGCCCACCTTTACTGGCAGGGGGTTGGTGCTGGACCTGTAGCTCCAGCCCCCCTCTACTGGCAGAGGGTTGGTGCAGGACCTGTAACTCCTGCCCCCTCTACTGGCAGGAGGTTGGTGCTGGACCTGTAGCTCCAGCCCCCTCCTACTGGTAGGGAGATAGTGCTGGAGCTGTAGTTCCAACCCCACCCCCCTCTTCTAGCAGGAGGTTCGTGCTGAACCTGTAGCTCCAGCCCACCTCTACTGGCAGGGGGGTGGTGCTGGACCTGTAGCTCCAGCCCCCCTCTACTGGCAGGGGGTTGGTGCTTTACCTGTAGCTCCAGTCCCCTCTACTGGCAAGGGGTTTGGTGCTGGACCTGTAACTCTAGCCCCCCTCTACTGGCAGGGGGTTGGTGCTGGACCTGTAGTTCCAACCCCACCCCCCTCTTCTAGCAGGAGGTTCGTGCTGAACCTGTAGCTCCAGCCCCCTCTACTGGCAAGGGGTTTGGTGCTGGACCTGTAGCTCCAGCCCCCCTCTACTGGCAGGGGGTTGGTGCTGGACCTGTAGTTCCAACCCCACCCCCCTCTTCTAGCAGGAGGTTCGTGCTGAACCTGTAGCTCCAGCCCACCTCTACTGGCAGGGGGGTGGTGCTGGACCTGTAGCTCCACCCCTCCTCTCAACTGGCAGGGGGGTTGGTGCAGGACCTGTAGCTTCAGCCCCCTCTACTGGCAAGGGGTTTGGTGCTGGCCCTGTAGCTCCATCCCCCCTCTACTGGCAGGGGGTTGGTGCTGGACCTGTAGCTCCAGTCCCCTCTACTGGCAAGGGGTTTGGTGCTGGACCTGTAACTCTAGCCCCCCTCTACTGGCAGGGGGTTGGTGCTGGACCTTTAGCTCCAGCCCCCCTCTACTGGCAGGGGGTTGGTGCTGGACCTGTAGCTCCAGTCCCCGTCTATTGACAGGGGGTTGGTGCTGCACCTGTAGCTCCAGCCCACCTCTACTGGCAGGGGGTTGGTGCTGGACCTGTAGCTCCAGTCCAGGTCTATTGACAGGGGGTTGGTGCTGGACCTGTAGCTCTAGCCCACCTTTACTGGCAGGGGGTTGGTGCTGGACCTGAAGCTCCATCCCCCCCTCTACTGGCAGGGTTTGGTGCAGGACCTGTAGCTCCTGCCCCCCCTCTACTTGCAGGGGGGGTTGGTGCTGGACCTGTAGCTCCAGCCCCCCTCTACTGCCAGGGGGTTGGTGCTGGACCTGTAGTTCCAGCCCCCTCTACTGGCAGGGGGTTAGTGCTGGACCTGTAGCTCCAGCCCCCCCCCTCCTCCTGGCAGGGGGTGGGTGCTGGACCTGTAGCTCCAGCCCCACTCTACTGGCAGTGGGTTGGTGCTGGACCTGTAGCTCCAGCGCCACTCTACTGGCAGGGGGTTGGTGCAGGACCTGTAGCTCCAGCCCTCCTCTACTGGCAAGGGTTTGGTGCTGGACCTGTAGCTCCAGCGCCACTCTACTGGCAGGGGGTTGGTACTGGACCTGTACCTCCAGCCCACCTTTACTGGCAGGGGGTTGGTGCTGGACCTGTAGCTCCAGCCCCCCTCTACTGGCAGGGGGTTGGTGCAGGACCTGTAACTCCTGCCTTCCTCTACTGGCAGGGCGTTGGTGCTGGCCCTGTAGCTCCAGCCCCCTCCTACTGGTAGGGAGATAGTGCTGGAGCTGTAGCTCCAGCCCCCCTCTACTGGCAGGGGGTTGGTGCTGGACCTGTAGCTCCAGCCCCCCTCTACTGGCAGGGGGTTGGTGCTGGACCTGTAGTTCCAACCCCACCCCCCTCTTCTAGCAACAGGTTCGTGCTAAACCTGTAGCTCCAGCCCACCTCTACTGGCAGGGGGGTGGTGCTGGACCTGTAGCTCCACCCCTCCTCTCAACTGGCAGGGGGGTTGGTGCAGGACCTGTAGCTCCAGCCCCCCTCTACTGGCAGGGGGTTGGTGCTGGACCTGTAGCTCCATCCCCCCTCTACTGGCAGGGGGTTGGTGCTGGACCTGTAGTTCCAGTCCCCTCTACAGGCAAGGGTTTTGGTGCTGGACCTGTAACTCTAGCCCCCCTCTACTGGCAGGGGGTTGGTGCTGGACCTTTAGCTCCAGCCCCCCTCTACTGGCAGGGGGTTGGTGCTGGACCTGTAGCTCCAGTCCCCGTCTATTGGCAAGGGGTTGGTGCTGGACCTGTAGCTTCAGCCCCCCTCCTCTAGTGGCAGTGGGTTGGTGCTGGACCTGTAGCTCCAGCCCCCTTCTACTGGCAGTGGGTGGGTGCTGGACCTGTAGCTCCAGCCCCCCTCCTCTAGTGGCAGTGGGTTGGTGCTGGACCTGTAGCTCCAGCCCCCCTCTACTGGCAGGGGATTGGTGCTGAACCTGTAGCTCCAGCCCCCCCCCCTCTACTGGCAGGGGATTGGTGCTGGACCTGAAGCTCCAGCCCCCCTCTACTGGCAGAAGATTTGTGCTGGACTTGTAACTCCAGCCCCCCTCTACTGGCAGGGGGTTGGTGCTGGACCTGTAACTCCAGCCCCCCTCTACTGGCATGGGGTTGGTGCTGGACCTGTAGCTCCAGCCCCCCTCTATTGGCAGGGGGTTCGTGCTGAACCTGTAGCTCCAGCCCCCCCTCTACTGGCAGGGGGTTGGTGCTGGACTTGTAGCTCCAGCCCCCCCCCTCTACTGGCAGAAGGTTGGTGCTGGACCTGTAGCTCCAGCTTCCCCCCCCCACTTCTACTGGCAGGGGGTTGGTGCTGGACCTGTAGCTCCAGCTTCCCCCCCCCCACTTCTACTGGAAGGGGGTTGGTGCTGGACTTGTAGCTCGAGCCCTCCCCCCTCTACTGACAGAAGGTTAGTGCTGGACCTGTAGCTCCAGCTTCCCCCCCCCCCACTTCAACTGTCAGGGGTTGGTGCTGGACTTGTAGCTCCTGCCCCCCCCCCTCTACTAGCAGGGGGGGTTGGTGCTGGACCTGCATCTCCAACCCCTTCTCTACTGGAAGGGGGATGGTGCTGGACTTTTAGCTCCAGCCCCCTTCTTCTGGCAGTGGGTGGGTGCTGGACCTGTAGCTCCAGCCCCCCTCCTCTAGTGGCAGTGGGTTGGTGCTGGACCTGTAGCTCCAGCCCCCCCCCCTCTATTGGCAGGGGGTTGGTGCTGGACCTGTACCTCCAGCTGCCCCTCTACTGGCAGGGTTTTGGTGCGGGACCTGTTGCCCCAGCCCCCCTCTACTGGCAGAGGGTTGGTGCTGGACCTGTAGCTCAAGCCCCACTCTACTGGCAGGGGTTTGGTGCTGGACCTTTAGCTCCAGCCCCCCTCTACTGGCAGGGGGTTGGTGCTGGACCTGTAGCTCCAGCCCCCCTCTACTGGCAGGGGGTTGGTGCTGGACCTGTAGCTCCAGCCCCACTCTACTGGCAGGGGTTTGGTGCTGGACCTTTAGCTCCAGCCCCCCTCTACTGGCAGGGGTTTGGTGCTGGACCTTTAGCTCCAGCCCCCCTCTACTGGCAGGGGGTTGGTGCTGGACCTTTAGCTCCAGCCCCCCTCTACTGGCAGGGGGTGGGTGCTGGACCTGTAGCTCCAGCAACCTGTTCTCGCAAATTCGTAAAGTCAATATTGACTTATTAACTACGTGCATAGGTGATATACTAAACATAATAGATACCCTTAAAAAGATTCATAGAAAACACCGACCTTACCTAACCTTGTTAGTATCTTAAGATAAGCATCTTATTGCTTCGTAATTACAATTATTACTTAACCTATACGTTTTATAGGTTAGGTAGTAATTGTAATTACGAAGCAATAAGATGCTTATCTTAACATACTAAGTAGGTTAGGTAAGGTCGGTGTTTTCTATGAATCTTTTTAAGGGTATCTATTATGTTAAGTATGTCACCTATGCACATATTTAATAAGTCAATATTGACTTATTAAATTTGCGAGAACGGGTTGAGCTCCAGCCCCCCCTCTACTGGCAGGGGGTTTGTTCTGGACCTGTAGCTCCAGCCCACTTCTACTGGCAGGGGGTTGGTGCTGGACCTGTAGCTTCAGCCCCCCCCCCCCCCTCTACTGGCAGGGGATTGGTGCTGGACCTGTAGCTTCAGCCTCCCTCCTACTGGCAGGGGGTGGGTGCTGGACCTGTAGCTCCAGCCCCCCTCTACTGGCAGGGGGATAGTGCTGGACCTGTAGCTCCAGCCCCTCTCTACTGGCAGGGGGTTGGTGCTGGACCTGGAGCTCCAGCCCCCCTCTACTGGCAGGGGGTTGGTGCTGAACCTGTAGGTCAAGCCCCCCCTCTACTGGCAGGGCGTTGGTGCTGGACATGTAGCTCCAGCCCCCTCTACTGGCAGGCGGTTTGTTCTGGACCTGTAGCTCCAGTCCCCCCCCCCTCTACTGGCAGGGGGTTTGTTCTGGACCTGTAGCTCCAGCCCCCCCCCACTCTACTGGCAGGTGATGGTGCTGGACCTGAAGCTCCAGCCCCCCCCCCTATCCTGGCATGGGGTTGGTGCTGGACCTGTAGCTCCAGCCCCCCCCCCATCTACTAGCAGGGGGTTGGTGCTGGACCTGTAGTTCGAACCCCACCCCCCTCTTCTGGCAGGAGGTTCGTGCTGAACCTGTAGCTCCAGCCCACCCTCTACTGGCAGGGTGGTTGGTGCTGGACCTGTAGCTCCAGCCCCCTATCCTGGCAGGGGATTGGTGCTGGACCTGAAACTCCAGCCCCCCTCTACTGGCAGGGGATTGGTGCTGAACCTGTAGCTCCAGCCCCCCCCCCCTCTACTGGCAGGGGATTGGTGCTGGACCTGAAGCTCCAGCCCCCCTCTACTGGCAGGAGATTTGTGCTGGACTTGTAACTCCAGCCCCCCTCTACTGGCAGGGGGTTGGTGCTGGACCTGTAACTCCAGCCCCCCTCTACTGGCATGGGGTTGGTGCTGGACCTTTAGCTCCAGCCCCCCCCCGTCTATTGGCAGGGGGTTGGTGCTGAACCTGTAGCTCCAGCCCCCCTCTACTGGCAGGGGGTTGGTGCTGGACTTGTAGCTCCAGCCCCCCCCTCTACTGGCAGAAGGTTGGTGCTGGACCTGTAGCTCCAGCTTCCCCCCCCCCCCACTTCTACTGGCAGGGGGTTGGTGCTGGACCTGTAGCTCCAGCTTCCCCCCCCCCCACTTCTACTGGAAGGGGGTTGGTGCTGGACTTGTAGCTCGAGCCCTCCCCCCTCTACTGACAGAAGGTTGGTGCTGGACCTGTAGCTCCAGCTTCCCCCCCCCCACTTCAACTGGCAGGGGGTTGGTGCTGGACCTGCATCTCCAACCCCTTCTCTACTGGAAGGGGGATGGTGCTGGACTTGTAGCTCCAGCCCCCTTCTTCTGGCAGTGGGTGGGTGCTGGACCTGTAGCTCCAGCCCCCTCCTCTAGTGGCAGTGGGTTGGTGCTGTACCTGTTGCCCCAGCCCCCCTCTACTGGCAGAGGGTTGGTGCTGGACCTGTAGCTCAAGCCCCACTCTACTGGCAGGGGTTTGGTGTGGGACCTGTTGCCCCAGCCCCCCTCTAATGGCAGGGGGGTGGTGTTGGACCTTTATCTCAAGTCCCCCCTCTACTGGCAGGGGGGGTTGGAGCTGGACCTGTACCTCCAGATACCCCTCTACTGGCAGGGGGTTGGTGCTGGACAAGTAACTCCAGCCCTCTATTGGCAGAGGGTTGGTGCTGGACCTGAAGCTCCAGCCCCCCCCTACTGGCAGGGGGTTGGTGCTGGACCTGAAGCTCCAGCCCTACTCTACTGGCAGGGGGTTGGTGATGGACCTGTAGCTCCAGACCCACTCTACTGGCAGGGGGTTAGTGCTGGACCTGTATCTCAAGCCCCCCACCCTTTACTGGCAGGGGGTTGGTGCTGGACCTATACCTCCAGCCCCCCCCCCCCTCTACTGGCATTGGGTGGGTGCTGGACCTGTAGCTCCAGCCCAACTCCTCTAGTGGCAGTGGGTTGGTGCTGGAACTGTAGCTCCAGCCCCCCTCTACTGGCAGAAGGTTGGTGCTGGACCTGTACCTCCAGCTGCCCCTCTACTGGCAGGGGTTGGTGCTGGACCTGTAGCTCCAGCCCACCTCTACTGGCAGGGGTAGCGCCGATAGTTCTGAGGTCTAGGAGCCTCTGTAAGTGGATATACACAGCCTGACGAGTATATAGTGACTAAGAAGGACTGCAGAACTTCAGGGAAGTGCGAGGAAGCCTAATCCAGCGGTGAAAGGGCGCCGAGGACCGTGTGCTAATAGTTTTGGAGAAGTTGAGAGAGTTACGACAGCTGGAGGAGTGAGTGACTCGCTGTCGGTGGAACTCCAAAGCATTCAGAGCTGTTGTGATTAGATCACGCCTACTAGGAACTCAGAAGGGAGAAAGTGCATCCTGATCCTTGAGTGTGGTCTCGGTGAAGGAATGCTTGAGGGAACGACGCATGCAGTGACGAATGGATGAGCCAACGCCCAGGAACATCACTCAGGGAATGAGCACGGAGATGCCGAGGATCTTCACACCTATGGACTGGTGATGCTTCTGGAACACTGGGAACAACGCGAGGAACGGAGTACCCAGCGGGCGACTGGAGCCTAGGCGTCTGAGGACGGGATATGTTAAGGTAGATCATATTTCCCTTGATTGTTAGGCAAGATAGGCCTATTATTATGCTTAGGCATTTATTAGGGTGCATATAAGTCATAGGAGTAGATTAGGCTGTGGGACAGCACGTATATATATTATTCTACTGAGTGGTGAAGACAGCGTGTGGCCGGCCCGTGGAGGAGTGAGGAGCGACGCTGACGGAGCCGCCCCAGTGAGGAGGGGCCAGTGATCCCTTTAATTCATCAGCTGATGCGAGCTGCTGGCGGCCACCAGAGGAGCCCTGCTGTCATCATTATTATTATTATTTCCATAAATTCATATATGTATCTTGTGTGTTGTAGTATACTTTGAGTAAACTTTTACTATTTTATCACTGCTTTTGGTATAACCTCCATCTCATTGTGCTTTGTAGTTAATAACATGATTATACTGTACTGTTACTGGAATGACAGAGAGAGACCCTGTGTTGGCAACATGACATGAGATTTGAACACTGGTACTGGCATTCCCTAATGAGTGACCCTGAGGTGACAACATGACTGTACATTTGAATTCTAGTATTGGCAGCACACAGTAAGGTCCTAGGCTGCTGTAAATATATTATATTTGAACTAACGGCGTTCCTGGGACACAGAGAGAATTACCCAGCTGGCGACCAGGAAGGAAGAGGTGGACGTGAGGCTACGACCGGAAGTCCGGCAAATTCTCTGCACGCACAGGTGGGCAGGCCTGGTGGTGGAGTCATATACTGCAGGATTGAGTTTAGTAGTGTGGGCTGGGCCTTCTCCTCTCCTCCTTGGGTCCAAGGTCAAGTGATGACCGGTCTTGAGGCATGACTAGGAGAGCTCCCTGGGGTGAAATGTGATACCCTAGTGGAGGGAGTGAAGTCCCACGGCGTGAGGTTATAGGATCAGTAGCACGATCCCCCGCTGTTTAACTGTAACCTCATGTAACACAAGGCCAAGGTGAGCGGCGCGTGACAACCTGTAGCTCCAGCCTCTATCTACTGGCAGAGGGTTGGTGCTGGACCTGTAGCTCTGGCCCCCCTCTACTGGCAGAGGGTTGGTGCTGGACCTGTAGCTCCAGCCCCCTCTACTGGCAGAGGGTTGGTGCTGGACCTGTAGCTCTGGCCCCCCCTCTACTGGCAGAGGGTTGGTGCTGGACCTGTAGCTCTGGCCCCCCCTCTACTGGCAGAGGGTTGGTGCTGGACCTGTAGCTCTGGCCCCCCCTCTACTGGCAGGGGGTTGGTGCTGGACCTGTAGCTCCAGCCCCCCCTCTACTGGCAGGGGGTTGGTGCTGGACCTGTAGCTCTGGCCCCCCCTCTACTGGCAGAGGGTTGGTGCTGGACCTGTAGCTCTGGCCCCCCCTCTACTGGCAGGGGGTTGGTGCTGGACCTGTAGCTCCAGCCCCCCCTCTACTGGCAGGGGGTTGGTGCTGGACCTGTAGCTCTGGCCCCCCCTCTACTGGCAGAGGGTTGATGCTGGACCTGTAGCTCTGGCCCCCCTCTACTGGCAGAGGGTTGGTGCTGGACCTGTAGTTCCAGCCCCCCTCTACTGGCAGGGGGTTGGTGCTGGACCTGTAGCTCCAGCCCCCCTCTACTGGCAGGGGGTAGGTGCTGGACTTCCAGCCCCTTCTACTGGCAGGGGGTTGGTGCTGGACCTGTAGCTCCAGCCCCCCTCTACTGGCAGGGGGTTGGTGCTGGACCTGTAGCTCCAGCCCCCCTCTACTGGCAGGGGGTAGGTGCTGGACCTCCAGCCCCCCTCAACTGGCAAGGGATTGGTGCTGGACCTGTAGCTCCAGCCCCCCTCTACTGGCAGGGGGTAGGTGCTGGACTTCCAGCCCCCTTCTACTGGCAGTGTGTTGGTGCTGGACCTTCAGCCCCCTTCTACTGGCAGGGGGATGGTGCTGGACCTATAACTCTAGCCCCCTTCTACTGGCAGGGGGATGGTGCTGGACCTATAACTCTAGCCCCCCCTCTACTGGCAGAGGGTTGGTGCTGGACCTGTAGCTCCAGCCCCCTCTACTGGCAGAGGGTTGGTGCTGGACCTGTAGCTCCAGTCCCCTCTACTGGCAGGGGGGTTGGTGCTGAACCTGTAGCTCCTGGCCCCCCCTCTACTGGCAGGGGGTTGGTGCTGGACCTGTAGCTCCAGCCCCCCTCTATTGGTAGGGTGTTGGTGCTGGACCTGTAGCTCCAGCCCCCTCTACTGGCAGGGGGGTTGGTGCTGAACCTGTAGCTCCAGGCCCCCCCTCTACTGGCAGGGGGTTGGTGCTGGACCTGTAGCTCCAGCCCCCCTCTCTTTTGGCAGGGTGTTGATGCTGGACCTGTAGCTCTAGCCCCCCTTTACTGGCAGGGGGGTTGGTGCTGGACCTGTAGCTCCAGCCCCCTTCTTCTGGCAGGGGGTTGGTGCTGGACCTGTAGCTCCAGCCCCCTTCTACTGGCAGGGGGGTTGGTGCTGGACCTGTAGCTCTAGCCCCCCTTTACTGGCAGAGGGTTGGTGCCGAACCTGTAGCTCCCGCCCCCCTCAACTGGCAGGGGGGTTGGTGCTGGACCTGTAGCTCCAGCCCCCCCTCTACTGGCAGGGGGGGTTGGTGCTGGCATTGTTTGGGAGTTTGTTGGCAGTTTCAAGGCTTCAGTCTCTTCGAACCCAGCAGTGGTGTGTTTTGGTTCACTGTCTTCCTGAATGCTTTCCCGGTAGGTTGGTGGAGTGTCACCCGCTCTCTGCGCCTCTGTGAGGGGGCAGGATCCGGGTTCAATAGAGGATCACATGTTCAATCTTTATGCAGGACGGAAATGATTCACATGTTTCTTTTCACCTGTTTCTGTTGTTCACCTACCAGTAAATGTTTACCAGGAGTTAGGCAACTATTGTGTATTGTATGTTAAAGAAAGTCAGTTGTTGACCTTGGGGAACCTCCATAAACCTAAGAACAGGCTTCCTCTCCTCGAGACACAACTCAATATCTTGTGATATGAACCACGAGAGAAAATAAAAAACTTACTGTTAATTGCTTCTGAGTGATTTCCTGAACTTTATTCATGATGCTGGAGGCTGAGAAAATAAAAAACTTACTGTTAATTGCTTCTGAGTGATTTCCTGAACTTTATTCATGATGCTGGAGGCTGAGTCTCCCAGGTGTACGGGGTCAGCTGTGGCACCTGTCTCTATGGCCATCATCTCCAGGGCCTCCCTGATGGTCTCCTGCACCTGTCATTACCAACACAAACATTAATGGTGGAACCTGGACTATAATGAAGCATCAGGCTCTGAGTAAAGTAACTGGACTATAATGAAGCATCAGGCTCTGAGTAAAGTAACTGGACTATAATGAAGCATCAGACCCTGAGTAAAGTAACTGGACTATAATGAAGCATCAGGCTCTGAGTAAAGTAACTGGACTATAATGAAGCATCAAGCTCTGAGTAAAGTAACTGAACTATATTGAAGCATCAGGCTCTGAGTAAAGTAACTGGAAAATATAAGTAATGGTGTTTCTCTACACTGACCACAGTGTAGAGAAACACCAAGATGACAGTTGACTTTATTAATAACAATGTTTCAGGTACTAGAGCAAAAAAACAGCATTGAATGTAATGAAACACCATTTTCTGGGCGAGTCCCGGAGGCTCCCCACAGATATCCAAGCTGATATGGATATATTAGCTTTCTGGCATCAATGTGCATGGAGTTCTTGCCTACCAGGATCCACGAGCCAGAACATGGCCCCCCTCAGAGAGGCACAAGGACCAATGGCGTATAGAAATGCACATGTGATTTGGAGCAATCTATATCTGCCATCGACTGGGACAGGCACCCAGAGAGGCAAGCACCTCAAAACAAACCCCTATTCTGGTTAAAAACAACGAAATTAGACAAGCGAGTGGACAGAACCCCTTCCCCCCAAATGAAAACGAACAAACAAGCATGACGTCACACGAGCCACATTGCATGTCTGCACAGATCCCCCCTCCCCATGAGGGGGGAAGGGGAAGCCCCAGACACCCACATCGGCGATCCACCCTAAAGTTCTGAGGCTGGATGTTAAAATGCGCAAAAACTGCCGACCGGAGAAAGGGAGGGTTGCCGGGGAGCCTCCGGGACTTACCCAGAAAATGGTGTTTCATTACATTCAACGCTGGTGTTCTGAGGGGTAGCCCCTATGGCTCCGCGGAGCTACTTCACCAGAGACTAAAAAGAAAGAAGGGCGACTTACCCGGGATACCTGCTTGATTGGGTTCTGGGAATAGTTCTACTCCCCAAGCCCGGCGTGTTTGGGGAGGAGCCCGGCGTGCTTGGGGAGGAGCCCGGCGTGCTTGGAGAGGAGCCCGGCGTGCTTGGGGAGGAGCCCGGCGTGCTTGGGGAGGAGCCCGGCGTGCTTGGGGAGGAGCCCGGCGTGCTTGGAGAGGAGAACTATTTGACTTGTGAGAGCATGGTCCACTAGGCTGTTGCTTGGAGGCGGTCAGTGTTCCACATCTCAACTCGAAGTTGAGACAGGCTGCAGCCACCGACCCAAAGCGACACAGGCCCAACTAGGCCCAGGAACGTTAACGAGGTAGCATGCAGCCAGGACCCTGTTCAACCACCAAAAACCCAGTGTCCTAATGTCAGTCCAGGACATGTTACCAAAGACGGCACCAAGAGCAGCAAATTTACGAATGTCATGGACACAGGAATAAACCGCAGACTAGCTAGACTTAATAACCCTGTGGATGACCTGTGAGACCTGTACCCGAAAACAGGGAAGAGGGGAAACCGGATGAACCCAAAACGCATCCCCGGACACAGAAGCTGTGGCACGCAAATAACGGCAGAGGGCCGCAACTGGACACAACACATGATGCACCCCCTGGCCTGATCAACCAAGCATCAACAACCCAAGGACCCCTTTCGGAAAACAGCAGTCTCATTCTTCGCCAGAAAAAAAGGAGACGGTTGAATACGAACAAACTTATCACCACGAACATAAGAGCAGAAACCCCTGTGCTGGAGAAGAGCATTGAGCTCCATAGCCCGACCCCCAGATGCCAATGCCAAAAGGAAAAAGAGCCTTAGAAAAACAATCCTGAACCGAAGGGGCCACAAGAAACCAAGATGATAGATAGGAGAGCACTCTGTCCAAAGACCAGGACATCCCATGGAAGAGCAGGAGCGAAAAGGCACTCATTAAGGTGCTCAAAATCGCCCTCAAGTAAACCAGGACCACAGTCAACGCCTTGTGCCACCCAAGCCTGTGGGTATGACAGAAGGAGTCCCAAGCATCCAGCGAGAACAAAGGGCAGTCCGCAAGCCAGGACGAACCCGGAACCAGTATGGAGACGAAGAACCAGACCTGAAGGAAGACGGATCCATTATATAGTCATTTTCCGGGTCACGCAGGAGGTAAGCTGAAATGCCCCCCCACACCTCAGTAGGCGAGGCGTGGGAAGCCGAAAACCTCCGGAAGGATGGAACCGAAGGATTCACAGGGACACGGAACCGAACCCCGGGGAGGAGCCGAACCCAAATCCAACTCGTAAGCAGAGGGGGAGAAAGGAAAACCACAAATACCTGTAACAATAAGCCCAGCCCAGTGGGTCGGAAAACCCAGGCGGGGTCCAACGAGGCCCAAGGCCCTCAAATCAGCTCTTCCCCAACCCCTTGAACCTCCTCCACATCAGGCCCTGAGGGGGCGAGTTGTCCTCCAAACCCCCGGCCTCACAAGAAAAACTTGGTGAGGCTGAAATAGCTGGAAGAGAGCGAGCCCACTGGTCAGACCCCGGAGCTACGGCTGGAGAAACAAACTCGAATGCCTAAATAGCAACCCAAGAAGAGGCAACCCCCCGAAACCACCAGTCTCAGAAACCTCTAAATCCTGTCCTGACCCCGAAGACTCCAGACACTTAGGAGCCGTAAATGGATGAGGGGGGGGGGGGGAATGAACTACAGCAGGGGAAGAACGAGGGGGCACGGACTGAACCAAGGCCGACGCGACCAACACCCCCAAAGTCCGGGTCCCTATAAGCAAAATGGGACAGCCTCGGAGTATCCGGGGAAGCAACCAACCTAGCGCGTTGCAACAACCTAACCTATCCTGCAACGCGTGAGCCACCTGCACTTGAATAATGTCATCAGCAGATGGGATGAATTGAGTCACAAACAAGCAACAAAGCTTGATGGACTCAGGGCCAAATGTCTCACCGACCCAACAGGCAACATGACGGAGGAAAAAAAATGGGTGTTGCCCTGAGAGAAGTGGACAGAGCAAACCTCAAACTCATACAAAGCGAGAGGGGACTCAGGGGTCTCATCCATTGGACCCCGAGTGCCCCAGCGGGGGTTTCCTAGGGGCCCCCTAGACTAGGTCTGCTAAGGGTAATTCCCAGGCAGGGTACTACTAACCGGCATCTAAGCTACCAATCAACACTGCTAAATGATGAACCCCCGGGACATGTCCACTCACGAGGGCAAAGCAGGGGGAGTAACACAAAACAAAAACAACCCTAATATAAAGGAGGGGGCACACCAAGGCACATTCCCCCCCCCCCACCAGGCAAAAAGAAAAGAAAAACTCGCAAGAGGACATCGCACCCAGAGGAAACAGAGCCGGCCCCTGTTATAGGTGAAAACTAGCTGTGCAGTACCCCTCACCCCTACCAGCGCAAAAACTACCCCTTACCTCAAAACAAACAAGGGTGGAAACCCCCCAAACACTCGGGGAGGTTAATTGCCAAGCAGCAAAACACCAACAGAGGTAGGACAAAGGTGACTTGTGGAAGAGAACCCCAAGCCCCAAGGGCAGTACTTACAGGGCACTCAGAAGGTGACCCTAAGCACATGCAGCCCAAGTACCTGTGAATATTGCTTCCAGCTTGCACCCCACCATAAGAGCATTACTGAAACAGAGGACAGCACAACAACAGGCCAGAGCTGTAGCCACACGACCATGCTGTCTCCCATCAGCCGAAGAACTGAAGGAGTGGATCGCGGGCATAGGGGTCTGGGGCTCACCATTCCCCCTCCCGAGGAGAGAGCTGCGCAGACATGCGGGGCGGCTCGTGTGACGTCATGCTTGTTAGCTCGTTTTCATTTTGGGAATTCTGTCCACTCGTTTGTCTATTTTTTTTGTTTTTAACCAGAACAGGGGTTTGTTTTGGGGCGCTTACCTTTCTGGGTGCCTGTCCCAGTCGATGGCAAATATAAAATGCTCCAAATCACATGTGCATTTATATAGGCCATTGCTCTTCGTGCCTCCCTGGGAGGGCCAGGTTCTGGCTCATGGTCCCTGGTAGGCCTAGAACTCCACCCACATTGATTGATGCCAAAGTTAGGAAGGAATATCCATATCAGCCTGGATAGCTCCGGGGAGCCGTAGGGGCTCCCCCCTTCCCTCCCCAGAAAACCCACAGGAACACACAACGTAACCCGGGGAGGGGGTAGACACCAAATCCAATTCGTACGAGGAAGGAGAGAAGGAGAACCCCACTCCTTGCAACACCAAGCCCCGCTCCAAGGGTACAAAAACTCAGGCGGAGTCCAACAAGGCCCAAGGCTCCCAAGTCAACCCCCACCCCGAGGACCTGGAGCCGAGCCGTTCTGCAAACTCCCCGCTTCTAAGAGGGAGTTTGTTCTTTCGGCAGGAGCTACCGAAAGAACAGGATCGAAAGGGGCCCACTGGTCAGACCCACAAGCTTAGGCCAGAAGACCAGGCTCAAATGGATCCGCCACCACCCCGGAAGGGGACTTCCCCAAAACGGCCCGAGTCTCAACACCAATTAGACCCTGCCCTGACTCCGAAACCCTGAGACGTTTTGGAGCTGGAAGCAAGGGACCAGACACTCCACAGAAGGGGGGAAGGACAAGGAGGGGGGACGGAACCAAAGTCGAAGTGACTCCCACCCCCAAGTCCGGGTCACTAAAACCAAAACAGACCAGTCTCGGGGCATCCGGGGAAGCAACTAACCTATTGCATTGCAGCAGCCTAAACCTAGCATGCAAAACAGCTGCTGCCTGCACCCTCATATCATGATCAGTGGCATGGGTGAACTGGAAAATGTACCAACAACAAACGTCACATGACTCCGGGTCAAAAGTATCACCGACCCTACAGGCAACATGGTGGAGGCACAACTGGAGCGTGTCACCCTGAAACAAGGGGACAGAGCAACTATCAACCTCACACAAACGGAGAGGGGACTCAAGGGTTGCATCCATCGGACCTCGGAGCCCGCGTGGGGTTTCCCAGGGCCTTGTTACCTTGGTAACAAGCTAAGGGAAGCCCAGACAGTGTACTGTAAACCGGTGCCCAAAACTACCAAGCAAACTTCTAAAAGCTGAACCCTCAGGACATGTCCACTCACAGGGGGCCTAGCAAGGGGATACCACAAAGAACACAGATATGTATATATACCCTAAATATAGATAGGGGCAACCAACCAAAGGCAGACCCACCAAAACCCACCAGGCAGGAAAACAAAAACAAAAGAAAAAATCTGCAAGAGGACAACATACCCAGGCGGAACAGAGCCAGCCGCTATAATAGGTGATAACTATCAGTGCAGTACCCCCGTGCTACCAGTGATGAAAACTACCTCCTACCCAGAGACAAACAAGGGCAACAAAAACCCCAGTTGACTCCAAGGGCGACCAAGTACCGAGCAGTAAAAGACTCAGCAGAGGAAGATCCTAAAGAGACTTGTGGAAAGTGGCCCCAAGGGCAGTACTTACAGAGCACCTAAGGAAGGTGACCCTAGGTGCATGCAGCCCGAGCACCGAAGAATATTACTCCTGGCTCACACACCAGCCGTAAAGACAGACCATGCCTCAAGGCACAGAAACTGAGACAAATTCAGGAGTCAGAGGCACAAGACCTCACCATTATCACTTCAGCCAAGAACTAAAGGGTGGATCACCAGCGTGAGGGGTCTGGGGCTTCTCCCCTCCCCCTCCTCCTACCGGGAAAGGGGAGGGGTTGCGCAGACAGCGGCGTGGCAATGTGATGACGTCATGCTCGTTTGCTAATTTTTGTTTGGGGAGTTCAGCTTTCGGTAGCAATATTTTCACCAGAATAAGGGTTTGTTTTGGAGCGCCTACCTTTCTGGGTGCCAGACCAGGTCGATGGCAGACATAGAATGCTCCCAACCACACGGGGATTTCTATAGGCCATTGCTCCTCGTGCCTCTCTAAGGGGGCCAGGTTCTGGCTCGTGGTCCCTGGTAGGCAAGAACTCCATGCACCATGACTAATTCCAGAAAGCTAATATAGCCATATCAGCCTGGATAGCTCCAGAGAACCAATGGGGCTCCCCCCAGAAAGTTTCCTATATATAAAGTCAACTCTCATCTTGATGTGTCTCCATGTCAAAAGTGTTTATATAGAGGCAATACTACACTCAGTTGGGTGAGAACAATGTGACCTTCAGCAGTGTACCTTCACTGAGGTGTGGACAGTCTTGACATTAGGGAAGAGTTCCTGGCACTTCTGGAGCCAATCTTCTATCTTCATGCTGCACTCATCAGCTGTGCCTATGGTTGTGTCAACCACCATTAGGGTGTTGACTGTGTCGAGGCTTCCCAACATGGCCTGCAGCTGAGTCTTCCCTTTCTCTCCTTGTGTTGTCATATCCACCACATTGGTATCCTCCAGTTCCAAGAGCTTCATTGCTGACTTGTTCTGCTCTACCAGAGCATAGAGTCTGTCCTGGAGCTGGAGGTGGTGAGTCTTCCAGTCCCCCAACTGGCCCCGGTACTTCCCCAGCTGGGACAGTACCTCTTCACAGCTAGTAATGAGGCTGCTGATGATGCTCTTCTGCTCCTGCACCAGGGAACGTAACTTCTTACTGATGCCTCTGGCGGGACCTTCATAAGGTTTTGCTGGCACTACTTCCTCAGTTGTTAGCTGGATATTTTTGAGTTTCCTAACAAAAGCCTCCACAGCATAGCTAATTGGGAACTGAGTAGCAGCTGTGGCAGCGTGCTCGGCACGGCAGCTGGGGCAGGACAGCTGACTATTCTTAATTGCATTGTCAATACACTGGGAGCAGAATGTGTGGCCACACTGCAGATTGCGAGGCCGTAGCTGATTGTCATCATAATCATTATAACACACTGAACATTCCTCTGGCTTGTTATCCTGTGGAAAAGAATATTGATTTAGCTAGATGACAGGTTGGATAACAGGATTTAGCTTGATGACAGGTTGGATAACAAGAACTTTTCACACTAGAGATGCTATACCGATGATGATACTTTTCAAAACACTTGTGCTCTCTAGAGCGGAGTACTGCTGCACAATGACAGCACCTTTCAAAGCTGGAGAAATTGCTGACCTGGAGAACGTGCAGAGATCCTTTCCTGCTAGAATCCACTCAGTAAAACATCTAAATTACTGGGACCGCCCAGCAAACAATTTTAGGTTGCCACAACATATCTGGAAAGTATTTGAAAGTATTGGAAACGTTTGTTTTATCGTATCAGATACGATATTGTGTGTGGACTTAAATAGGTTTCCAAAACTTATAACCAAGACATATGTATCTAACACTAATTTGAGATGTTGTGGCAACTTTACACTCCTAACATGAGTCATTCATAATCCATTCATATACCAATATGAATCTCTTATGAAAGGTTTGAGCCAATAATCTGAACCCTTTTCACATCTTTGTGTGTAAAGTTAAATTTCTTGAAATTAAATTATATTTTATATTATATTATTTTTATTATATTTTATATTATATTATTATTTTCAATTTTAATATTAAAACCAATTGAAGGGTAAAAAAAATCTAATAATTTATATTTCTTTTATTATTTACTAACAATTAAAATTATTTACTAACGGAGAGAGGGGAGGCTGTACGGCGGAGAGTGGCGGCTGTGGCGGACAGTGGCGGCGGTGGCGGACAGTGGCGGCGGGCGGCCAGTGGCGGCGGCGGGCGGCGGTGGCGGATAGTGGCGGCGGACGGACAGTGGCGGCGGGCGGACAGTGGCGGCGGTGGCAGATAGTGACGGCGGTGGCGGATAGTGGCGGCTGTGGCGGATAGTGGCGGCGGGCGGACCGTGGCGGCTTTGGCGGCGGTGGTGGACAGTGGCGGCGGGCGGACAGTGGCGGCGGCGGGCGGACAGTGGCGGCGGCGGGCGGACAGTGGTGGCGGCGGGCGGACAGTGGAGGCGGTGGGCGGACAGTGGTGGCGGCGGGCGGACAGTGGTGGCGGCGGGCGGACAGTGGTGGCGGCGGGCGGACAGTGGTGGCGGTGGCAGACAGTGGTGGCGGTGGCGGACAGTGGTGGCGGTGGCGGACAGTGGTGGCGGTGGCGGACAGTGGCGGCGGGCGGAAAGTGGCGGCGGGCGGAAAGTGGCGGCGGTGGTGGACAGTGGCGTCGGGCGGACAGTGGCGGCGGTGGCGGATAGTGGCGGCGGGCGGACAGTGGCGGCGGTGGCGGATAGTGGCAGCGGGCGGACAGGGCGGCGGCGGGCGGACAGTGGCGGCAGGCGGACAGTGGCGGCGGGAGGACAGTGGCGGCGGTGGCGGATAGTGGCGGCGGGCGGACAGTGGCGGCAGGCGGACAGTGGCGGCTGTGGCGGATAGTGGCGGCGGTGGCGGATAGTGGCGGCGGGCGGACAGTGGCGGCAGGCGGACAGTGGCGGCTGTGGCGGATAGTGGCGGCGGGCGGACCGTGGCGGCTTTGGCGGCGGTGGTGGACAGTGGCGGCGGGCGGACAGTGGCGGCGGCGGGCGGAGAGTGGCGGCGGCGGGCGGACAGTGGCGGCGGCGGGCGGACAGTGGCGGCGGCGGGCGGACAGTGGCGGCGGCGGGCGGACAGTGGCGGCGGCGGGCGGACAGTGGCGGCGGCGGGCGGACAGTGGCGGCGGTGGCGGACAGTGGCGGCGGTGGCGGACACTGGCGGCTGTGTCTGGCGGTGGTGGCGGGCGGTGGCGGGTGGCGGCGTCTGTGATGAGTAGTGGCGGCTGGCGGTGGTGGGTGGTGGCGGCAGTGGTGGTGGGTGGTGGTGGCGGCGGTGGTGGTGGGTGGTGGTGGCGGCGGCGGCTGGTGGTGGTGGGTGGTGGCGGCGGTGGTGGTGGGTGGTGGTGGCGGCGGCGGCTGGTGGTGGTGGTGGGTGGTGGCGGCGGGTGGTGGGTGGCGGCGGCGGCTGGTGGTGGTGGGTGGTGGCGGCAGGTGGTGGGTGGTGACGATCGGCGGTGGGGGGGGCGGCTGGCGGTGGCGGCTTGCGGTGGCGACTGTGGCAACGGGCGGTGACGGCTGATAGCGGGCGGTGGTGGCGGCTGGTGGCAGGTGGTGGTGGCGGCGGCGGTGATGGGTGGTGGCGGCGGCGGTGGTGGTGGGTGGTGGTGGCGGCGGCGGTGATGGGTGGTGGCGGCGGTGGTGGTGGGTGGTGGTGGCGGCGGCGGCTGGTGGTGGTGGGTGGTGGTGGTGGGTGGTGGCGGCGGGTGGCGGTGGTGGGTGGCGGTGGCTGGTGGCGGGTGGCGGCTGGTGGTGGGTGGTGGCGGCGGGTGGTGAGTGGCGGTGGTGGGTGGCGGTGGCTGGTGGCGGCTGGTGGCGGGTGGTTGCGGGTGGCGGCTGGTGGTGGGTGGTGGCGGGTGGCGGCTGGTGGTGGGTGGCGGCTGGTGGTGGCGGGTGGCGGCTGGTGGTGGCGGGTGGCGGCTGGTGGTGGGTGGCGGGTGGTGGGTGGTGGCGGCGGGTGGTGAATGGCGGTGGCTGGTGGCGGGTGGCGGCTGCTGGTGGCGGGTGGCGGCTGGTGGTGGGTGGTGGCGGGTGGCGGCTGGTGGTGGGTGGTGGCGGGTGGCGGCTGGTGGTGGGTGGTGGCGGCGGGTGGCGGCGGGTGGTGGGTGGTGGCGGCGGGTGGTGAGTGGCGGTGGTGGGTGGCGGTGGCTGGCGGCTGGTGGCGGGTGGCGGCGGGTGGCGGGTGGTGGCGGGTGGCGGCTGGTGGTGGGTGGTGGCGGGTGGCGGGTGGTGGTGGGTGGCGGGTGGTGGGTGGTGGCGGCGGGTGGTGAGTGCCGGTTGGTGGTGGGTGGTGGCGGGTGGCGGCTGGTGGTGGCGGGTGGCGGTGGGTGGCGGCTGGTGGTGGGTGGTGGTGGGTGGCGGCTGGTGGTGGGTGGTGGCGGGTGGCGGCTGGTGGCGGGTGGCGGCGGGTGGCGGCTGGTGGTGGGTGGCGGCAGGTGGCAGCTGGTGGTGGCGGGTGGCGGCTGGTGGTGGGTGGCGGCTGGTGGTGGGTGGCGGCGGGTGGCGGCTGGTGGTGGCCAGCTGGGACACACCCTTCACCACTGAAGGTCTGAGTACAACTAACCATATGTCTCTCTCACCCACCAGCCCAGTGTTGCCAGCTCGCGCTCTCAAAATGTTTCCTTCAAAGATTGTATATTATCTTTGAACAACAAGTTTGATTATCAAGGAAATAATGCATATATTATTGTCACATTAATACTGTGCAATATCTTATTACATTCCTGCTAAATAATTATAATTTGAAACAGGACAAAAAATCCAACATATATATAAAAACCAACATTAGAGATCACGAGGCCTAGGCCTCGCCTGTGACCACACATCCTGCCTCCCTGGCCTGCTACCCTCTCACACCTCACACTCTTAACTCTCTCATAATCACTCTCACTCTTACTCTCTGTCACTCTTACTCTCTGTCACTCTTACTCTGTCACTCTTACTCTCTGTCACTCTTACTCTGTCACTCTTACTCTCTGTCACTCTCACTCTCTGTCACTCTTACTCTCTGTCACTCTTACTCTCTGTCACTCTTACTCTGTCACTCTTACTCACTGTCACTCTTACTCTCTATCACTCTTACTCTCTGTCACTGTTACTCTCTGTCACTCTTACTCTCTGTCACTCTTACTCTCTGTCACTCTTACTCTCTGTCACTCTTACTCTCTATCACTCTTACTCTGTCACTCTTACTCTGTCACTCTTACTCTCTGTCACTCTTACTGTCACTCTTACTCTCTGCCACTCTTACTCTCTGTCACTCTTACTCTCTGTCACTCTTACTCTCTGTCACTCTTACTCTGTCACTCTTACTCTGTCACTCTTACTCTGTCACTCTTACTCTGTCACTCTTACTCTCTGTCACTCTTACTCTCTGTCACTCTTACTCTCTGTCACTCTTACTCTCTGTCACTCTTACTCTCTGTCACTCTTACTCTCTGTCACTCTTACTCTCTGTCACTCTTACTCTGTCATTCTTACTCACTCTCAGTCACCCTTACCCATTCATACTCACTCTCTCACTCTTACTCTCATACTCTTACTCTCAATTACTCTTACTCTCAATTACTCTTACTCTCAATCACTCTTACTCCCAATCACTCTTACTCCCAATCACTCTTACTCTCAATCACTCTTACTCTCAATCACTCTTACTCTCAATCACTCTTACTCTCAATCACTCTTACTCTCATTCTTACTCTTACTCACTCTTACTCTCAATCACTCTTATTCTCATTCTTACTCCTACTCCCAATCACTCTTACTCCCAATCACTCTTACTCTCAATCACTCTTACTCCCAATCACTCTTACTCTCAATCACTCTTACTCTCAATCACTCTTACTCTCAATCACTCTTACTCTCATTCTTACTCTTACTCACTCTTACTCTCAATCACTCTTATTCTCATTCTTACTCCTACTCCCAATCACTCTTACTCCCAATCATTCTTACTCTCAATCACTCTTACTCCCAATCACTCTTACTCTCAATCACTCTTACTCTCAATCACTTTTACTCTCAATCACTCTTACTCTCAATCACTCTTACTCTCACTAACTCTCAATCACTCTTACTCTCACTCTAACTCTCAATCATTCTTACGCACTATTACTCACTCTTTCTCTCAGTCATCCTTACTCACTCTCATACTCACTTTTACTCTGTCACTCTTACTCTCTGTCACTCTTACTCTGTCACTCTTACTCTGTCACTCTTACTCTCTGTCACTCTTACTCTCTGTCACTCTTACTCTCTGTCACTCTTACTCTCTATCACTCTTACTCTGTCATTCTTACTCTGTCACTCTTACTCACTCTCAGTCACCCTTACCCATTCATACTCACTCTCTCACTCTTACTCTCATACTCTTACTCTCAATTACTCTTACTCTCAATCACTCTTACTCCCAATCACTCCTACTCCCAATCACTCCTACTCTCAATCACTCCTACTCTCATTCTTACTCTTACTCTTACTCCCAATCACTCTTACTCTCAATCACTCTTATTCTCATTCTTACTCTTACTCTCACTCTTACTCCCAATCACTCTTACTCCCAATCACTCTTACTCTCAATCACTCTTACTCTCAATCACTCTTACTCTCAATCACTCTTACTCTCAATCACTCTTACTCTCAATCACTCTTACTCTCACTAACTCTCAATCACTCTTACTCTCACTAACTCTCAATCACTCTTACTCTCACTCTAACTCTCAATCACTCTTACTCTCATGCTCACCCTTACTCTCAATCACTTTACTCTCACTCTTACTCATTCTGTCACCCTTACTCTCACTCTGTCACTCTTACTCACTCTCAGTCACTCTTACTCACACTTACACACTCTCTGGCACTCTCACTCACCTTCAGTCACTCTTACTCACTCTTACCCACTCTCGCTCACTCTTACTCACTCTAGTTAATAAGAACACGCCAATATAAGACAACAAAACGTTTTCAGATTCTTTCTCACCACTTTCCAGCAACTTTTATAATTTATATAAATTATCTTAGGGAATAATACATAAATTATATATTTAAACATGATATTAGTGTTTAGTGGAATGCATAAGGAGTCAAATTGTGTTAAAAAGAGCAATTTTTAGAAAATTTGGAAAACTACTTTTTTCTGTTCATATTATAACTAAATGGATTTTAAAGGTTTCACTCAGCCAATATATATCATTCACAATTTATTAATGAATTTTACAAAAAAACACCATAAATTTTATATTTAAACATGTAAAAACTATTTGTTTTACATTTGGAAGAAAATAATTGTAGAAAAACTATTTATAATTAAACCTTTGTGTTTGGATTTTTTGAGTAAAAGTTTCTCAAAGGCTCTCCTGCACCATTCTCAATGCAAATCATTCCCACACCTATGGGAAGAGATAGGCGAACGTTGTGTAGATGATTTGTGTTTGCTGGGCGACTAAAGAGCCTAAATCTGTACTCCCTTGAGCGCAGGCGGGAGAGATACATAATAATTTACACGTGGAAAATAATTGAGGGGCTGGTCCCAAACCTGCACACAGAAATAACATCACATGAGACCAGAAGACATGGCAGGATGTGCAGAATACCCCCGTTGAAAAGCAGAGGTGCAACAGGTACTCTGAGAGAGAACTATCAACATCAGAGGCCCAAGACTGTTCAACACGCTTCCACTATACATAAGGGGCATAACTGGCTGACCCCTCACAGTGTTCAAGAGAGAACTGGATAAGCACTTCCAAAGGATACCTGATCAATCAGGCTGTGACTCATACATCAGGCTGCGAGCAGCTGCGTCCAACAGCCTGGTTGATCAGTCCAGCAACCAGGAGGCCTGGTCGACGACCGGGCCACGGAGACGCTAAGCCCCGGAAGCACCTCAAGGTAACCTCAAAGTAAGATGTATTTACAACAAAACACCAGCGTTGTATGTAATGAAACGCCATTTTCTGGTTGAGTCCCAGAGGCTCCCCAGAGCTGTCTAGGCTGAATGGATGTGTATAACTTTATGGCATCAGTCAATGTGCTTGGAGTTCTTGCCTACTGGGGACCACGAGCCAGAACCTGGCCTCCTCAGAGGCATGAGGAGCAATGGCCTATAGAAACCCCCATGCAGTTGGGAGGATTCTATATCTGTCATCGACCGAGACAGGCACCCAGAAAGGTAGGTGCCCCAAAACAAACCCCTATTCTGGTGAAACTATTGCTACCAAAAGTCAAATGAGTGGACAGAACTCTAGAAACGAAAATTAGCAAACGGGCTTGACGTCATCATGTTGCCGCCCTGCTGTCTGCGCAACTCCCCCCCCCCCCTGGGAGGGGAAAGGGGAAGCCCCAGACCCTCGCGCCGGCAATCCAACATTCAGTTCTTACACTGGATGTCAAAAAACGCAAAAAACACCGCCGACCGAGGGTGGTAGAAATGCCGGGGAGCCTCCGGGACTCACCCAGAAAAATGCAAAGCTGGTTTTCATTACATGCAATGCTGGTTTTCTGGGGGGGGGGGGGTGCCCCGTCCACTCCCCAGAGCTAACTACCCAAAGATATGGAAAAAACAGGGACTTACGCGAGAGGTGGTCCGTTCTCACTCCTCAATGCGAAGTCGAGACAACTGGCTGCAACTGCCGACCCAATGCAACGCAGGCCCGACCAAGCCCTGGGACATTCATCAGGTAGCGAGCTGCCAGGACCCTGTTCAACCTCCAAAAACCCCTGGCCAGAATGTCAACCAAAGACATGCCCAGCAAACACAAATCATCTAGAAAACGTTCGTCTATCTCTTCCCATAGGTGTGGGAATGATTTGCATTGAGAATGGTGCAGGAGAGCCTTTGAGAAACTTTTAATCAAAAAATCCAAACACAAAGGTTTTATAATAAATTGTTTTTCTACGACTATTTTGTTCCTAATGTATTACAAATAGTTTTTACATGTTTAAATATGAAATTTATAGTGTTTTTGGTAAAATTCATTAATAAATTGTGAATGATATTTATTGGCTCAGTGAAACGTTCAAAATCCATTTAGTTATAATATGATCAGAAAAAAGTAGTTTTCCAAATTTTCTAAAAATCGCTCTTTTTAACACAATTTGACTCCTTATGCATTCCACTAAACACTAATATCATGTTTAAATATATAATTTATGTATTATTCCCTAAGATAATTTATATAAATTATAAAAGTTGCTGAAAAGTGATGTGAAAGAATCTGAAAACGTTTTGTTTTCTTATATTGGCGTGTTCTTATTAACTAGAGTGAGCGAGAGTGGGTAAGAGTGACAGAGTAAGAGTGAGTAAGAGTGACTGAAGGTGAGTGAGAGTGCCAGAGAGTGTGTAAGAGTGAGTGAGAGTGAGTAAAAGTAAGAGTGAGTGAGAGTAAGAGTGAGTAAGTGATTGAGAGTAAGAGTGAGTATGAGAGTAAGAGTGATTGAGAATGAGAGTAAGAGTGATTGAGAGTTAGAGTAAGAGTGATTGAGAGTTAAGAGTGAGAGTAAGAGTGATTGAGAGTGAGAGTAAGAGCGAGTGAGAGTAAAAGTGATTGGTAGTAAGAGTAAGAGTGGGAGTAAGAGTAAGAGTGAGAGTAAGAATGAGAGTAAGAGTGATTGAGAGTAAGAGTGATTGGGAGTAAGAGTAAGAGTGAGTAAGAGTGATTGAGAGTAAGAGTGATTGGGAGTAAGATTAAGAGTAAGAGTAAGAATGAGAGTAAGAGTGATTGAGAGTAAGAGTGATTGGGAGTAAGAGTAAGAGTGAGTAAGAGTGATTGAGAGTAAGAGTGATTGGGAGTAAGAGTAAGAGTGAGTAAGAGTAAGAATGAGAGTAAGAGTGATTGAGAGTAAGAGTAATTGAGAGTGATTGGGAGTAAGAGTGATTGAGAGTAAGAGTGATTGGGAGTAAGAATGAGAGTAAGAGTGATTGAGAGTAAGAGTAATTGAGAGTGAGTGAGAGTAAGAGTGATTGAGAGTAAGAGTATGAGAGTAAGAGTGAGTATGAATGGGTAAGGGTGACTGAGAGTAAGAGTGACAGAGTAAGAGTGACTGAGAGTAAGAGTGAGTAAGGATGACTGAGAGTAAGAGTGAGTAATTGTGCGTAAGAGTGATTATGAGAGTGAGTTAAGAGTGTGAGGTGTGAGAGGGTAGCAGGCCAGGGAAGCAGGATGTGTGGTCACAGATAGGCCTAGGCCTCGTGATCTCTAATGTTGGTTTTTATATATATGTTGGATTTATTGTCCTGTTTCAAATTATAATTATTTAGCAGGAATGTAATAAGATATTGCACAGTATTAATGTGACAATAATATATGCATTATTTCCTTGATAATCAAACTTGTTGTTCAAAGATAATATACAATCTTTGAAGGAAACATTTTGAGAGCGCGAGCTGGCAACACTAGGCTGGTGGTGAGAGAGACATGGTTAGTTGTGCTCAGACCTTCAGTGGTGAAGGGTGTGTCCCAGCTGGCCGCCACCAGCCGCCACCACCCACCACCAGCCGCCACCCGCCACCACCCACCACCAGCCGCCACCCGCCACCACCCACCGCCACCCGCCACCACCCACCACCACCCGCCACCACCCACCACCCACCACCAGCCGCCACCACCCACCACCCACCACCGGCCACCAGCCGCCACCACCCACCACCAGCCGCCACCACCCACCACCACCCACCACACAACACCAGCCGCCACCCGCCACCAGCCGCCACCCGCCACCACCCACCACCAGCCGCCACCACCACCACCCACCACCATCCGCCACCCACCACCAGCCGCCACCCGCCACCACCACCACCCACCACCAGCCGACACCCGCCACCCGCCGCCACCACCCACCACCACCAGCCGCCACCCGCCACCACCCACCACCACCAGCCGCCACCACCCACCACCACCCACCACCACCAGCCGCCACCCGCCACCACCACCGCCACCACCCGCCACCACCACCACCCGCCACCACCAGCCGCCACCACCCGCCACCACCAGCCGCCACCACCCACCACCACCAGCCGCCACCACCACCGCCACCACCCGCCACCACCACCACCCGCCACCCGCCACCACCACCACCCGCCACACGCCACCACCAGCCGCCACCGCCACCACCAGCCGCCACGCCACCGCCACCAGCCGCCACCCACCACCGCCGCCCGCCACCACCAGCCACTATCCGCCACCGCCGCCACTATCCTCCACCGCCGCCACTGTCAGCCACAGCCGCCACTCTCCGCCGTACAGCCTCCCCTCTCTCCGTTAGTAAATAATTATAATTGTTAGTAAATAATAAAAGAAATATTAATTATTAGATTTTTTTTACCCTTAAATTGGTTTTAATATTTAATTGAAAATAATAATATAATATAAAATAAAATATAATAAAAATAATAATATAATTTAATTTCAAGAAATTTAACTTTAAACACAAAGATGTGAAAAGGGTTCAGATTATAGGCTCAAACCTTTCATAAGAGATTCATATTGGTATATGAATGGATTATGAATGATTCATGTTAGGATTGTAAAGTTGCCACAACATCTCAAATTAGTGTTAGACACGTAGGTTTTGGTTGTAAGTTTTGGAAACCTATTTAAGTCCACACACAAATTCGTATCTGATACGATAAAACAAACGTTTCCAATCCTTTCAAATACTTTCCAGAGATGTTGTGGCAACCTTAAATTGTTTGCTGGGTGTTGCCAATGATGGCAGCCAAAGCAGCAAACTTACGAACGTTGTGGACACGGGAATAGACTGCAGGCTGGCTAGATTTAATAACCCTACGAACGACCTGAGAGACCTGAGCTCGGCAACAGGGAAAAAGAAAAACCGGGTCAACCCAAAGCGCATCCCTGGTCACCGAAGCCGTGGTGCCAAGCACCAACGACTCAAGGCCTCCTCCGGAATGCAGCTGTCTAATTCTTCCCCAGAAAAGGAGATGTTGCAACCGAACAAAACGACCACCAGCACCAAAAGAGTAGAAACCCCTGCACCAGAGAAGAGCATGAAGCTCCCCGACCCAACCCCCCGAGGCCAATATGCCAACAGGAAAAGTGCCTTGGAAAGACAATCCTAAATGGAAGGGGCCACAACAAGCCAAGGAGAAGAGAGAAATGAGAGCACCCGGTCCAAAGACCAGACGGGCTCAGGAGACGCATGAGCAGGCCGGAGGTGAAACAATGCACAAGACAGCTTGCGGAACGGGGCAGAAGTAACATCAACACCGAAAGCAAGCTGAAACAGCTCCGCCAGTGCTGCTCGGTACGAGCTGACAGTATTCAGCATAAGATGACGGTCCATAAAAAGAAAATTTGGCATAAGATGACAGTCCTTATAACAACCACGAATGGAAGGACATGACAACCCTATTAGAGATCGAAAAACACCTATGCAATGATAGAAAAAAATGGAAGGACTGCCAGGAAACTTCATACTGTCTCCGAGACGAAGCACGCAGGTGGTAGACCAACAACAAAGCCACCTGCGCACCATACAAGTGATGATAGACTCGAGTCAAAAACACCAAACGCGGATGGACTGATCTGCTGAAAGAGGCAGAGCCACAGGAAGACCCTCGGGTTTGGACACCGAGCAAGCAGTGCCTGAACCAAGGCTGGGCCGGCCACCAAGAAGCCAGAAGGACAACTCTCCCCTAGTAAGTCTCCAAGCGAGCCAGGACCTGGAGCAACAGCTGAATCGGGGAAAAGAAGTACATGTAACCCCACCATGCCCAGTCCAGCCGGAAGGCATTGACCCTGACGGCCTCGCAGTCAGGGAAGGGCACCATGGATACTGGGAGATGCCTCGACCACGCTGACGCAAAGAGATCCACTTCCGGAGGCCCGAACGTCTGGCAGAGCCAACTGAACGAGCTGGCGTCGACTGTCCATTCTGTGGACAGGGAAATGAACCAGGACAGGCCGTTCACCAAGACATTAGACACCCCCCCAAACGTGAACTGCCAGGAGAGCCAAAGCCCAAGAACTCAGCAGACGAGTCACCCGAAGTGACCAGCACCAAAGAGCCAAGGACTGCAAGGAACCCCCACAGTTCAGACAATGAACAACTGGGGAACAGTCCGAATGGAGCCTGATCATTGATCCGCGAGCGACCCAAACCCTCCGGAGCGACATCCACACCGCCGTGAACTTCCGCACTGTGCTGTGGGCTCAACAGAAGAACAGACTCCACCGCCCCTGGCCAACCTGGTGAGCACTGGTCACAAAGCCCCAGCCAAGAGACGCGTTCATGAACACATTTAGCGAGGGCTCTGGTAGGCGCCAAGGCACTGAGCCCCGAAAACCCCGAAGAGGAAGCCGGCGTCGCAACAACTGACACAAAGTCCCCAGAGGCCGAACCCAGCGGTCACGAGAGAGGCAAAAAGAGACGTCCACGAAGAAACCAGAACAGCCTACAAAGCCACACCTGACTTGGCGGGTAGACCATCATGGCAAAGTTCAGGCTCCTGCACAAACTCTTGAGCAACTGCTGCATGATCCGGAAGTCCCTCAGGAACAGACGAAGGCGGGAACACAAGTGAAGCAGAGTCACCAGAGGAAGAGACAAGGAAGCATAACAAGCGTCCCACACAAGACCCAGTCAAGACCGAACCTGAGAGGGAACCAGATAGGACTTCCTCGAGTTCACCAAGAACCCGAACCCAGCGAGCTTGAAAAGAACCAAATCCCTGGTGACTGACTCAGAGCCCAAGCCAGCCAGTCGTCGAGGTAGGCCAGAACCCCAACACCTAACAGATGCAGCCAAGCCACCACGACCCGAGTAAGGCGAGTGAATACGCAAGGCACCAGATTCAAGCTGAACGGAAGGCAACGAAAGCAGTAACCTTGACACCCCACAGCAAAACAGAGCCAATCCCTGAACCTTGGATGAACCGGGATGTGCCAATATGTGTCCTTGAGGTCCAGGGACACCATCCAAGTGCTCTGCTCCAACAGAAGACGGACCTGGAACAGAGTAGTCATCCAGAAGAAGGGGCAATAAACCCACGGGTTCAGATGGGACAAGTCCAGAATGAATCAGAGGTCTGCGCAGTCCCGTTTTGGGACCGGAAACAGGCGGGAAACCCACCCGAGGGATGAGGTCTTTCGACCATGGCCAAGCGAACCCACTCCAAGACGACATGACAGAGTGCAGGAGAAGAGGCCTGCCCTGCGAGCCCCAAGCCCCCCAAGGGAGGGGGGCCATCCAACGTCACCACAGGCAGTACGAAACGACCCATAAAGCCTGCAAATCGTAGGACCAGGCACGAGCGAACAGAGCGAGCCTCCTCCCCATCTCCCTTTCAATGGGACAAACCGCGAAAGGACCAACACACCTTACAAGAACTTAAGTGGTACACAGGGTGATTCCCGCGCCGACCAGAAACACACAGAACTGAAGGCTGCACTTGCCCTGAATCTGGCACCACTGGCCTACTGTGACGGAAGGAACCCCGAGCCCCTGGCATAACTTTTACGGGAAGTCCCTCCACGAGCCCCCCGAAGCACCAACAAGTCCGACATAGGCCGACAACTAACTGAAGCCGCCTGCAGATACTGTACCACCGCAGACTCTAACAGCAATGGACAAAAAGGTGAGGACAACCTAAGAGACAGGGCCCACGTGGATTCCAAGGAAGAAGCAAGCACCACCTGCCGACACGCAAGGAAAGAAGCATAAAACCGCAATACAGCATCCCGCAGGAGCGGTGCGAACAGCTTCAACAAGGCAGACGACGCCTGCACTGCTGAGGGCAGCGCACCAGACCCAGCAGCGGCCCCAAGTGCCCCACATCTACCTCAAGCCAATCCAAGGACGGTTCGAGGGAAAAGAAATGCAGGACCGAATCCAGCCGGCCACGAGTACGCAAATCCTCTGCAACCAAGGCAGCCGAAAGGGAGGGAACCTGCACATGAAGCTGCATCACATAAACATCCTGCGGAAGGGCAGGGGAAAACAAACACGCACTGATGAGCTCGAACTTGCCCCCCAGGAAAACCTGCAACGCTGTCTGAGCTTCCCTCCACTCAAGTGCATGGGACCGACAGAATGTGTGCCAAGCCTCCAACAAAAAGAGTGGGCAGTCTGCCAACCAGGATGACTCCGGAACTTCATAATGAACCCAGTACGTACAAGATAATCCTTACACAAATGCGTGCGTATCTATCCTGAACGTATCCATCCTGAGGGGTAGACACCAAATCCAAATCATACGAGGAGGGTTCGAAAGTGAACCCTTCACCCTGTAACACTAAGCCCCGCTTTGAGGGCAGAAAACCCCAGGCAGGGTCCAACGGGGCCCAAGGCCACCAAGTCAACCCCTCCCCTGCCTCGGAAACCCCATTCTGAGAACCCGGCGCCGAGCCGGCCTCCAAACCCCACGCCTCTAAGGAAGAAGTGGGACCTCCAAAAAAAGCCAGAACAAAGGGGGGCCCACTTGTCAGGCCCAGAAGCTCCGGCAAGAGGATCAGGCTCAAATACCACTGCTGCAACCCCAGAAGGGAATTCCCTCGAGACCGCCTGAGTCTCAACACCAACTAGACCCTGCCCTGACTCCGAAACCCTCAGACACTTAGGAGCCAGAAGCAAGGGGGGTGGGGGGGTGGGGGGAAGGCACCAGATGCACAACAGAAGGGGAAGGACTAGGAGGGGCGGACGGAACCAGAGCCGAAGCGACTCCCACCCCCAAGTCCAGGTCCCTATAATCAAAACGGGGCAGTCTCGGGGCATCTGGGGCCGCAACCAACCTAGCACATTGCAGCGACCTAAACCTAGCATGCAACGCAGCAGCTTCCTGCACCCTCATATCAGTATCAGTAGCTTTGGTGAACTGGAGCACGTACAGACAACAAATATCGCACAACACCGGGTCAAATGAATCACCGACCCAACAGGCAGCATGGCAGAGGCACAACCGGTGAATGTCACCCTGAGACAAGGGGACAGAGCAACCTTCAAGCTCGCACGAAGCGAGGGGGGATTCAAGGGTCACATCCATTGGACCACAGAGCTTCCGCGGGGTTTCCCAGGGCCCTTTGCCTTATTAACCCTCGTGTTGCTCAGGGCTAATTAGCATTTGTCACCCACAGGCGCATACCAAAAAAAAATAAAAAAAATCTAAACCTGTTAATTTGTGTTCTCTGATTACGGGAAAAATAATAAAAAAAAATCGTAAGTGGCATATATTGCCCGCTATAGGGTGGGGAAGTCTGACAAAAAACAGGCGCTATAGGGTGGGGAAGTCTGACAAAAAACAGGCGCTGACGCAGCGTGCGTCCCAGACAGTCTGTTGCTCACCAGCTGTCAGGCAAGAGTGGCCACAAAGAGTTAATTACCTAATTATTTCAATGTCTGATTGATTTTTCGTAGTTTTTTTGCTGTAATATTATTCAATAGTGTGTAGTGTGATATATTTATATAATTAAATGAGTGAATCATCACTGTACTCAAAAATATGGTGTGCATATTGTTGATTCAATTATTATGCTCATCAAACAGTGAGCAAATACTTTGTCGGTTATTACACTGTATACACAGGTTATATATAAGTATCTGCATGTTTTGTTCACCATAATGAACCACTAAGTTGGTATTATGAGTCAAAAAGCAATGAGGAGTGACCGCCACACACCAGCCAGCCACTCGCTGCCACTCACTCCCTCAACACCTCACTCGCCCACATTCTCCTCCCACAATACTGTTTTTGCTTTTATTCACTATATACATTAGTTATATATAAGTATCTACATATTTTGTTCACCACAACTGTACAACTAAGTTGATATAGTTAGTTCAGGGCACTAAGAGACGTCGCTAGACACACAGTCAGGTGGCGGCTGCTTCCCTCACACATTCAAGGTCAGATGCACTAAAATTTCATCCCCCACCAATACTGTTTGTGGTATTATTGCCCTATATACAGACATTATATATAAGTATCTACATGTTTTGCTCACCATAACTGTTCAACTAAGCCGGTATAATGCCCAAAGAGCATAGTGGCCACCCCTACCAACATGACAAATCATGCAGATGTTGCCACACCCATCACCAAAATAGCTTCTCCCTCACATTTCTTTTGCTGTTACTACACTGTATATACACGTTATATATAAGTATCTACATTCGTGTTCACCATAACGAACCACTAAGTTGGTATGCTGAGTGGTAGTGGCAGTGGCAGGCAGTGGCAGCCCGCCACTGGCTGCCACTCCCTCCCTCCCTCACCTCACCTGACTTGCCACCATTCTCCTCCAACCATATTGTTTTTGCTTATATACACAGACGTTATATATAAGTATCTGCATGTTTTGTTTACCATAGCGAACAACTAAGCTGGTATAGTGAGTCCAGACAGTAAAAGGTGGTCACACAGAGTCAGCAGACAATGCTACCTCCCTCCCCACCAAGATTACTCCTCCCACTACAGCGCTATTTATCACAACAATCCTGCTATTATCAGAATCCTGGTCATTTTTATCACAGTCAGGGGTCTTCTGTAATAATATCATTGCTAAATAATAGCATGAACATGTATATTATGGCATTTTTAGGCGATGCTGTGATCACAAGCTGAACAGCAGTGCTGTGAGCTCATGCTGCGTGCATCAGGCTTGGTGGCTCACTCAATACTGAGGCCCCTCACACCCGGGAATTTGGCCCATGATTTAAAAAAAATGGCGTCTGTTTACAAGAGCCCTGATGAAGGTGAGGTGAACCCGTGAATCCGCGGGCCATTTAAGTCTTGTGTAGTACTCCAATACATCATATGATGAGATGCGCAATTTATAGCAAGTCACTTAACCCATTATATGGATGTGTTGCGCAACTTAAGGGTTAACACACTAAGCGAAGCCCAGGCAGGGTACTGTAAACCGGCGCCCAAGTCTACCAAACAAACTGCTAAAAGTTGAACCTCCAGGATGTGTCCACTCATGGGGGCCTAGCGGGGAATACCACCAAAACACAGATTAGAATATATATACTGTATACCCCTACAACAGCTAAGGGGTAACCACGAAGGCTGACTCCCCCCCCCCCTCCACCAGACAGAAAACAAAAACAGAAGAAAACCCCCACAAGAGAACAACGTACCTAGGCAGAACAAAGCCGGCCACTATAATTAGTGAAAACTAGCTGTGCATTACCCCATGCCCCTACCAGTGATGAAAACTACCTCCTATCCTGGGACACACAAGGGCTAGAAAACCTCAGCAGACCCCAAGGACTGGGCAAGTACCGAGCAGTAAAAGGCACAGCGGAGGCAGATCCCAAGATGACTTGTGGAAGGTGGCCCCAAGAGCAGGATTTACCGAGCACCTAAGAAAGGTAGCTCTAGGTGCATGCAGCCCGACTACCTTGGAATATTACTCCTGGCTCACACACCACCTGGAGAGACAGCCTACGTCACAAGACACAGAACTGAGACAAAATTTGGAGCCAGAGGCACAAGACTTTCCCAGAATCGCATCAGCCAAGAACTGAAGGTTGGATTGCCGGCACGAGGGTCTGGGGATCCCACTTCCCCCTCCCAAGGAGTTGGGGGGAGGGGGGTTGCGCAGACAGCGGCGCAGCAACAGGATGACATCATGCTCGTTTGCAAATTTTTGTTTGGGGAGTTCTGTCCACTTGTTCAGCTTGCGGTAGCAATAGTTTCACCAGAATAGGGGTTTGTTTTTGGGGGCCTACCTTTCTGGGTGCCAGACCCTGTCGATGGCAGACATAGAATGCTCCCAACCACAGGGGGGGGGGGGTTCTATAGGTCAATGCTCCTCGTGCCTCTCTGAGCCAGGTTCTGGCTCGTGGTCCCTGGTAGGCAAGAACTCCAAGCACATTGACTGATGCCAGAAAGTTACACATATCCATTCAGCCTGGATAGCTCCGAGGAGTCGACGGGGCTCCACCCAGAGAAGTAATATTATGGTATTTTATTTACTAATACAAATTGCATAATATTTATATACATTCTTTGTATTAGCTATTCTAGAGCAGAGTTAATATCACTGACAGATTAACATATTCACAGCAGGGTCAATATTTTTTATAAACATATCCCAGAGTATGGGATAATATTTTTTGGTAACATATTGCAGCAGCATATCTGCTTGGAAGCCGTACCCGAGAGTACAGACTACCAAAACCTGTCCTTACTTTCTTATGAATAATGGAAGAAAACGTATGCATCATATAGAATAATGGGGGAAGGATCAAGTATTCTTAGTCTAAGCTGGACATTAAGTGCACTGTGAGTTAAATCTTTACACGTGGGTTTTATTGAACAACTCCGGATTATTTTACACTTATTAACTATAGGAATACACGATTACGTTACAGGATTGTTGAGATTGAGTGATACTCTTCACGAAACATAAACATGGTGGATGGATTGAGTACTGGTCCCACACAAATCTGGGCTTAGTCGTTATATTACTATACACTTTCTTGGTAATGTAGCATGGATTTTTACAATATAAGGTCTTTACACTTAATCACTTTACTAACAGGGACCAAGGTTGATGGAGTTTAAACTACGTGTTACAATACTACTTAAAGTGGGTGAATGAGTCCAAAATAACACAAGACACACAGGGTTCAACAAACACACATTCCAAAAATTCGTATTCCTAAACTAACAAAGAAAAAAGCACTGGTGCAGTTAATGCACTTATCGTTACTGCAGAAGACTATCCGAGCGTCGCACTGACGTCTACTGGACACTGGAGTAGTCTCCACCTGAATGGACAACTTGCTGCCGCTCTCCACTCTGTGTGCACTCCCTTGGTTCCAATAATGTTTCACACAAAACTCCTATCCCAAAATTGGTCATTTGTATGTCTTATAGAGTTCCAGACAGTTTTCAACATTTAACACTGCTGTTTCTATATATATTTTCAACCAGTGAATGTCTTAAATAAGTGTTTCCTATACTATTCCATTGCTTTGGGAAGGATATATAATTATTAATAATAATAATTTTCCTTTCTAAGTCACTGGGCTTCGCATGTGCAGAACTGACTATTGTACTGGCAGAAATCATAAATTCAAGAGTTTAATGTAATGAGTTAAACACTTCACACAGGTCCCTACATTACAGAGCTAATATTTCTGACAGAAAACATCTAGGTGCAAGATTAATATTTCTGACAGACAAACATATCCCAAAGCAGAGCTAATATTTCTGACAGATTAACATATCCCTCTCACTGAAAGATATGGTGCATGAATTTTTACTGAAGAAATAAATCCCCATGATAATGTTAGCATGCTTCAGCCCTATATTTTGTATCACCACAAAACTATGTTAGAACCATTTATCTTATTGAAAATCCACAGTTGTCTCTCCTAGCACATGCAAAGTATTGTCACCAACCGCTGTCAATCTACTGTTGTTAGGTATCAACCTGACATCTGATCCTAACACACTCCGAGTAAGGATGGACGTAGAAGCATCGGTGTCCACCAAGGCAGTATGTATTGTGCCCTTTAACTGTAATTGTACTTTTATGGGCTGCCCCAAACCCACTATACATAACCACTGTCTGCCACCCCTACCATGCAGACTTGGTAATTAGGAGTGACAAATAACTTACACTGCTAGGCCAAGTGACCACCGTCACCACAACGCTTACACACCAGTCATGTTCATTGTCTACATAAGCGATCTACCAGATGGAATACAGAATTATATGAACATGTTTGCTGATGATGCTAAGATAATAGGGAAGATAAGAAACTTAGATGATTGTCATGCCCTTCAAGAAGACCCGGACAAAATAAGTGTATGAACATCACTTGGCAAATGGAATTTAATGAAATAAATGCCATGTTATGGAATGTGGAATAGGAGAACATAGATCCCACACAACCTATAAATTATGTAATTATCTAAGTGTGGTTACAGGATGAGAGATATGCGCATGATGCACAAAGAGTGCTCTTTGTCATATAATGCTTGAAATTACCAACGCTTTTGGCCTCCACTACCTTCTCGCCTAACTTGTTCCAACCGTCTACCACACTTGTTTGTTTGTGAAAGTAAATTTTCTTAGTCACTTGTAAAAAAAATTATTTTCTTTGGCACCTTTGTTTAGTTTATATCTATGACCTCTTGTTCTTGAAGTACCAGTCACAGGAATTTTTTCCCTATTAATTTTATTGATTCCCATTACTATTTTGTATGTAGTGATCATATCGTCTCTTTTTCTTCTTTCAGTTTTGGCATATTTATTGCTTCTAACCACTCCTCATAGCTCTTGTCCTTCAGTTCTAGGAGCCATTTACAGTACTATGTATCTTTCCTGCTTGTGCTCAAGAGAATACAGATTTTTGCATTTTAGTCGGTCCCAATAGTTTAGATGTTTTACTGAGTGGATTATATCAGTAAAGGGTCTCTGCAAGCTCTCTAGGTCAGCAATTTCTCCAGCTTTGAAAGGGGGCTGTCATTGTGCAACAGTATTCCACTCTAGAGAGCACTAGCATCTTGAAGAGTATTATCATTGGTATAGCATCTCTAGTGTGAAAGGCTCTTTTTATCCAACCTGTCATTTTTCTTGCAGTTGTGACGGCTACTTTATTGTGTTCTCAAAAGGTAAGGTCTTCCAACATGAGTACACCCAAATCCTTAACATTGCTTTTTTGTTCTATTGTTGTCTACTCTCATAAAAATCCTAGTGTCATCTGCAAAAGGATGATACGGTACTATGGATTGTGTCCTTGTCGATATCTGATATGAGGATGAGAAAAAGTACTGGAGCAAGCATAGTACCCTCTTCACGGGTACTGTGCTTGCTCAGTACCCGTGAAGTACTCACGGGTACTGGACCGTAAAGAGCTCACGGTCCATCCAACCGTGAGCTCTTCACGGTTGATGGACCGGATTTTATTTGGTCGAGTATTATACGTTGGGTTCTATTTGTCAGGAAATCATAGATACATCTGCCTATTTTTCCGGTAATTTCTTTTGAATGCATTTTATGTGCAATAACACCATGATCACATTTGTCGAAGACTTTTGCGATATCTGTATAAATTACATTAGCGATCTGTCTGTCTTCCATATCGTCATGTCATGTCATAGTGGTCCAGCAACTGTGATAGGCAAAGAGCACCCTGTTGTGAAACCATGTTTTCTGCGGTTATGGAGATGCTGGGATTCCATGTGTTTTGTGATCTTACTTCTTAGCGCTCTTTCAAAGATTTTTATGATGTGTGATGTTAGTGCTATCGGTCTGCAATTTTTTGCCTCTGCCATATTTCTTTCTTTATGGAGTAGTGCTACCTCTGGATGTTTTTAGTATGTCAGGGATAAGGCCAGAATCTAGGCTTTGTCTCCAAATTATGTGAAGGGCCTGCGATAGTGGTTTTTTTACAGTTGTTGATGAGTATAGAGTCCCAAGAACCAGGGTCTGGTGCAGAGTGCATTGGTATACTGTCTATGACTTCTTAAAAATCCAGTGGGGATAGGGTGACATCTGATATATGATTTGATGTTGGTATCATATCCATGAAAAATTCCTTTGGGTTATCAATCTTTAGTGTGTTTAGTGGCTCGCGTACTGATTCCTCAGTATTTCACTCATTTCTTTGTTGTCGTTTGTGAAAGTTTCATATTCCCTTCACAGGGGCCCGATACAAGATGTGGTTTTTGATCTTGATTTTGCATTGGAGAAAAAATATTTTGGATTTCTCTCTATTTCACTGATGGCCTTTTGCTCTCTTTGCCTCTCCTGGGTTTTGTATGATTCTTGTAGCTTTAGTTCAATTGTTTCTATTTCTCTACCCAACCTTCGCCGTTCTTGAGAGAGGGTGCGACTCAAGTTGTTCAATAATTCGCTTTCTTTTCCTATAGAGGGACGACGTTTCTGTTCCAATCTGCATCTCTTCTTCTTTTTCTTTGGTATATGAAGTTTGAGCTAGTTCTACTGAGCTTATTTTTTCAGGCACTGGTTCAGGTTTACATTTTCTAGCTGTTCTTCCCAGCTTATTTCTGTGAAGTCTTGGTTTATTTTCTCCCAGTTTATCTGTTTATTATTGAAGTTGAATTTGCTGAAATCTCCTCCACTGGGAATGGAGACTGGTTTAGAAGGTCTATTCCTCATGCTTTTCAGAACTTCAATTAAGTTGTGATCTGAGTAACAGGTATTTGTAATCATTATATTCCTGATCAATTCATCACTATTATTGAAAATGAGGTCCAGCATGTTCTCCTTCCTAATTGGTTCTACTATTTGCTGATTTAAGGAAAACCTGTTGCACATTTGTAGCAGGTCATTTGCATGTGACTGTTCATTTAGGCTACTTCCAGGAATTCTCTCAGATAAAACTGTATTAGCTAAGGTCTTCCATTTCAGGTGCCGTAGGCTGAAGTCCCCAAGAAGGACGATGTTTGGGGTTGGATTTGTGAGGTTTTCTAAGCAGTGTTCTATTTTCATTAGTTGGTCTTTAACCCTCAAACCGTTAGGGGCCCAAATGAAATTCACACCCACAGGCGCAACAAAAAAAAAAAAATCCAAAAAATTCTTTTGTCTTATAGAGGTGTTCATTTTTGTTCCCTGATCACGGAAAAAAAAATCGGAGGTGGCATATTTTAGCCGCAATAGGGTAGGGAAGTGTGGCAAAAAAAGGGCGTTGGCAGAGCCTTTCTCCAGACGAGGTCTACTCCGCCCGAGCTGTCAGACGGCAGTTGCCACAATTATTACCTAATTATTTCAATGTCTCTGATTGATTTTTTCTTAGTTTTTTTGCAGTAATATTATTCCATACAGTGAATTGTGGTATATTTATATTATAAAATGTGTGAACCATCGCTGTACTCAAAATTATGGTGTGCATATTAGTGATTCAATTATTATGTTCATAAAACAATAAACAAATAGTTTTGCCGTTGTTCCACTATATACACAGGTTATATATAAGTATCTGCAAGTTTTATACACCATAACGAACTAAGTTGGTCTTGTGAGTCAAAAAACAACGAGGAGTGACCGCCAAACACCGGCGAGCCACTCACTGCTACTCCCTCCCTCAACACCACTTCACTCACCCTCATTCACTTCCCACAATACTGTTTCTGTATTTATTCACTATACACAGACACTATATATACGTATTTACATGTTTTGGTCACCATAACAGTACATCTAAGCTTGTATGGTGAGTAAAGGCACAAAGACATAGCTACTCACACAGTCAGCTGATCGGCAGCAGCCCTCAAGGCCAGACGCACTAATATTTGTCCTCCAACAATATTGTTTGTGGTGTTATTACGCTATATTCACACATTATATATAAGTATCTACCTGTTTTATCCACCATACCTGTACAAATAAGCTGGTATGGTGCCCGAAGACCATAGTGGCCACCAGTAAACAACATGCCAAGTCGTGCAGACGACGCTCCTCCCTCACCAAAATGGCGGCTCCCAACCTCCTACTCTCGCTGTTATCTCACACTATACACACGTTATATATAAGTATCTACATTTGTGTTCACCATAGCGAACCACTAAGCTGGTATGGTGAGTGCAGTCAATAAATGGTGGCCACACACAGTCAGAAAATGACGCCACGACCCTCCCTCCACAGCCTTACTCCTCCCTCCATGGAGCACAGCGCAAAATATCACCACAATCCTGCTATTATCAGAATCCTGGTCAGTTTTATCACAGTCAGGGGGGCTTCAGTAATAATATCACTGCTAAATAATAGCAGCAGCATTTATATTATGGTATTTGTAGGCGATGCTGTGGTCACAAGCTGAACAGCGGTGCTGTGAGCTCGTGCTGCGTGCGCCAGCCTTGGTGGCTTGCTCAATACTGACGCTGTAACACCCAAGAATATTGGCCTGGATTTTTTTTCTAGGTGGCGTCTGGCAACTATCGGTCGTGGCTGTACTACAGCTGCCCCTATCCCAGGCGGGGCGTTTAAATTATAGCGCTAGACACGAAATCATATATAAATGATGTGTGCGGTTTCGGTTTTGTCACTGATATCATTTATATATGATATGCGCGGTTTGAGGGTTAAACTGCTGATGATTTGCCTCCGGTGACTTATATACAAGGACAATAACTACTTTAAGATCCCTATTTTGATTATCAGCACTTCCACCATATTGTTTGTGGTGGCATCTATAATACCCATTGTCCAATGCTAACTAAACAAGTCACAACTAAAAGGTTCAACAATCCATGGCTTACTAAGGGTATACCTAAATCGGTTAATAAAAAACATGACTATGAGAAGAAATATAGGTTAGGGGTCACCCCCAAAGAAGTTTCAAGGAGATACTCATCAATGCTGTCCAAAATAATTAGGAGAGTCAAAATAAAAATACCCAACAATCTCATTCCTGTAAAATCTCTGTGGCTGGATCCTAGAAATTGAGTAAATTTGTTACACAGGATTTTCCAGATCCAAAACCATACTGTCTGTTATTATATAGTTTTTTTTCTAGGGGTTCTACCCATTTAGTTTTAATTATTTTTTTC
The DNA here is from genome assembly GCF_040958095.1 of Procambarus clarkii. NCBI lineage: Eukaryota > Metazoa > Arthropoda > Malacostraca > Decapoda > Cambaridae > Procambarus > Procambarus clarkii. Next base: position 35,827,761 of record NC_091186.1, on the reverse strand, counting down.
CAATATTTTGACTATTACACTTGTCAATGATACAGGTCTATATTTGATGGGATCTTCCCTGTAGTCACTGTTGTAGAGTGCTGCTGCCTCTAATATCAACTGGGAGTCTGAAATAGGTAGCATAGTGAATATCAACCTTGTAGTGCAAACATTTCTTCTATGTAAGCCTTTTTCCACACATCTGCTATGACTCCTGTTCACGGGGATGCCTGAAAAATCTGTTGAAGTGGAATGCTGAGCTCAGGTGCACATTTTCTCAGGACCCATGATGAAACTCCATCTGGGCCAAATGCTTTGGTCTTACCTAGCTCCTTTAGCATTTTTTTAACTTCATATCTAGAAACCTCTATGAAATGTGAGAAATCTTTAAAGAATTCGGATAAAGAAAGAGATCTAGGAGTGGTTCTAGATAGAAAACTATCACCTGAGGACCAAATAAAGAACATTGTGTGAGGAGCCAATGCTACACTTTCTAACTACAGAATTGCTTTTAAATAAATTAAATTAAATTCTTTATTCAGGAAAAGTACATACATACATACATACTTGATTTACAAACATAATGTTGGATTTATATATATCACAGTCTCCGTGGAGTAGTGGTAAGACACTCGCCTGGCGTTCCGCGAGCGCAATGTCATGGGTTCGTATCCGGGCCGGGGAGGATTTACTTGGCGCAATTCCTTAACTGTAGCCTCTGTTTAACGCAACAGTAAAATGTGTACTTGGATGAAAAAACGATTCTTCGCGGCAGGGGATCGTATTCCAGGGACCTGCCCGAAATGCTACGCGTACTAGTGGCTGTACAAGAATGTAACAACTCTTGTATATATCTCAAAAAAAAAAATATAGAGCTAGTACATACAACACCTAAAGCCACTAATACGCATAGCATTTTGGGCAAGGTATGGGGAAAAAACACTTAAGACGAAAACTTAATAGTAATTGGGATTAGGTATAAATTGTGTTGAAAAAAGGAATAAAAAATAAAAAAGGGTGGGAACATGGCAGAAATCAGCAATTGTACAAGTTGGTGAACAAACAGCATTATTTAAAAATAGCAAGACATGGGATGACATTTAGGGGGCAAGGTAGGTTACATGGAGTTAATTAGGTATTACTTAATTTTACTCTTAAACTGGTTGAGAGAGGTACAGCCTTTAACATGATTGGGGAGGTCATTCCACATTCTAGGTCCCTTGATTTGTGGAGCATTTCTAGTTTGGTTTAGTCGCACTCTTGGGATATCAAATAGGTATTTGTTTCTGGTGTGATGACCATGAGTTCTGTTACAACCTTCTAGGAAGCTTCTAAGGTCAGGAATGACATTGCAGTTCAGTGTTTAAAATATATATATAGAGTTCACATGAGAGGATGTGCAGTGACTTAATATCTAACATATTCAAAGATTTGAGTAGGGGTACCAAGTGCTGTCTGGGACCAGAGTTTGATATTGTTCTAATAGCAGTTTTGTGTTGAATAATTAGCAAACGTAAATGATTTTGGGTAGTAGAACCCCAAGCACAAATACCATAATTAAGATAAGGATAGATGAGAGAGTAATAAAGCGTCACCAGGGTAGGGCGAGGTACATAATATCTGATCTTAGAAAGCAACCCGTTCTCACACAAGACAGCACATATATGACTTAATGCTTAAAGTCAATATGTTGAATATGAATTAGTAAATATGTGATATATTCCCAGTTACTTTTTTTTCCAAGGCCCAAACTCTTCCTCACGTACCAACTTGCGTCTCACAGTACCCGTCCGTCAACCTAGATAGCAGAATAGTCGTGATTGGTTCAATTATAAGGAAAATTGTATTTTTCAGGTCCCACATGGGTTGTGAAATTTACCTACTATTGTCCATGCTCTTAGAATATTATAGATCAGCTACTTCCTATTGAAGGTTCGTAGTTTTGTTTTGAGAAATATTAGTTGTTCTTAGTAAATTATAATAAGCACTAAAAATTATTACATAGAATAACAGTCCTTCACCAATCAATATTATATACCATAGTTGGTGCTTTACAAATCTTTAAAGGATGTTTTGTAGGAACGCTAACAGAAAACGATGGTTCATTGGAATGTCTATGGGGTAAACTACTCTAAACAGGATGGTATTGTGTCTACTATACCAACTACAGGATCGGTATATTGTCCACTACCACCTGTTAGGTGAGTAAGGGGTGCAATACCACCCACAGGATGGGTATGAGGGTCACATCCACCCAGAGGATGAGTATGGGGATCACATCCACCCACAGGAAGGGTATGGGGTCCAATACCACCCACAGGATGAGTATGGCGTCCACTACAACCCACAGGATGGGTATGGGACTCCAACCACCCATAGAATGGGTATGGGGCTCCAACCACCCATAAAATGGGTATGGGGTCCAATAACACCCACTGGATGTGTATATGGCGTCCATTGCCGCGCGTCGAGCTCGAAAACCGCAGCATTCATCTCAGAACCATGCCTATTTCACGCAGATTCCTTAATAAACGTAAAAGTTTTATATGTCACAAGAAAGATAGAAATATAAGCTTCATTCTAAATACCTTACCATGGGCATATTTAAATTTAAACCGAAGATACGTGTACTTTTATAATAGCCGAGCTCCGACCCCGGACAAATCGATCGACCGAGCAACTCTCTCTCAGAACAATGTTTATTTCACGTGAATTCGTTAGTAAACATATATGTTTTATATGTCTCAAGAAAGACAGACATATAAGCTTCACTTTAAACACTTTACTATAGACATATTTAAATTTCTAATGAAGATTATTGTATTTTAAAAATTACGGAGCTCCCACCCCGTACAGACTGAACGACAGAGCAACTCTCTCAGATCAATGTTTATTTCACGTAAATTCGTTAATAAACACAAATGTTTTATAAGTCTTAAGCAAGATAGAAATAAGAGCTTCATTTTAAATACATTACAATAGACATATTTATAGCTCAAGTGAAGATACATATGTTTTTATAGTAGCGCTCAGTAGCTTGTCGGGCATGGAGTGCAGACGCCTACGCACTTGCCGATATATTGTATAATTAACAAAGATACGCTAATAAAGCCTAAAATCTTATATGCCTCCAGAAAGACCGATATATGAACATTATTATAATTGCACCAAATGAAATATATCATGTTCGAGAACAAAGATATATCAATTTTAAATTAAGTTTCGACTCTCTCTCGGGTGAGAGAGATGGGGCGACTCTCGCCCCATCTATTGGAGATTCTGTGCACTAAATACCCAAAGCTACTCAAACCCTCCTAGCATTATTTAAGTAATGAAGTAATATGGTATATTTACTCACTATAATGTGGGTGCTGAATGCAGAACATGAGAAAACATATATTTACTCCAAACTAATATAATTTCATTATGAAATAAGTAGCATCAAAGGAAGTCGATGGTCCAAGCAGCAATGTTGTGGAGCGACTTATCCAAGATATATCGTTGTTTGGAAAGTGTTTGTTGGCATATCCAGTTGTCGCACTTCTCTGCTCAAATTATCACAAATTTAAATTATAATGTTAACAAGTAGAATACGTATTTTTAATAAAATCTAACATAACTAGCCAGAAAACATTTAACATTAATTAAAAAATATATGTTTGGAAGTTAAATCGACTTCATAGGACAATGGTTTTGTTATATATACTCGTTATTCGTTGACATGCGTTCGCTACTTAAACTACCATGTACTGTACTTATGTAAAATCTCCCATGTCTCTTCGCTCATCTCACCGAACCCTACAGGCTCTGTGATATATTGTTTAATTAATTGAGATTCACAAATAAAGCTAATAATTGTATATGTTATCAAAAAGGCAGAGCTTAGTTTAGTTCATTTATTATGCACTCCATACCCATCCTATGGACGATAGTGGAGTGTTACAGAGGCACATAATGGGCTCAGGGAATGAGCCCCACAATTCATATAGCCAAGCAAGTTATAATCTTGATAAGCTAGTTACAAAAGTCAATACACATTGTCACATCAACAATGGGCTCGAGACCGACCACAAGTACAGTTTATAATTTAAGCAACTGACATATATGGAGGGCTAGTGTCACAATTGATATGTTTATCCTACACATAACCCCCTCTCCCCCATCCAATGGGCAGCGGTGGATAGGTTACAATCAAGTCGTTTTTTGCGTTTTATTCAGAGATTAGATCTTATTGGGTGAGGAAAGATATTCATATTTTAAAGAAGGCTTCTTGGCTGATGCTCTCCATTGATGGAAAATATACAACCTTTTGAAAATCAATGTTAGTTTGATCTAGATATTGTAATTAACGAAAGTATTTATGTCATCTGAAAGGTAGAAATATAGGATACATTTAAAATCCTTTGTCATAAATATAACTGAAGTGAAAACGAAGATATATGCGTTTTGATAGTTACTTGATGGCTTGCTCTGAGAGTGTGAAGCCCTGCACACCAGCCAATAAATTGTATAATTAGTTTCCATATATTTTAATTAATCTTAAAAAAATCTATATGTCAGAAGAAAGGAAGATGTAGCCGTTAATGTGACAACATTTAAAAATATATATATCTTAAGTTAAATAAATAATACCACCTTATTGCCGGTGTCCGGACACATGAAAATTACCTAGGTATCAGTATCCAGCCAGGCGGGGATCACAGGCTGCACAATACTGATAAATTTATGTAATGCATTACTTGTGGTCGATCTCGAACCCATTTATGATGTGACGACTTATAGTGAATTTTGTAACTAGCTCATTAAGATTGTAACTTGCTTAGCTAAATGAATTGTGGGGTTCGGTCCATTCATTTTCTTTCTTTATTATGCACCCCATAATACACATCCCGTGGGCGGTGGTGTAAAGGATTACAGAGGCACATAATCGGTTCAGGAACTGAACCCTCTAGTTCGTTTAGCTAAGCAAATAACAATCTTTTGACGCTAGTTACAAAATTATTAATGTACACATACTTATGCATACATGTACATATTCATACGTATACATATATACATGCACATACATATTTAATCACCACCACAAATACACACATCAGTAATCTTTTGTGTCACAAGTGATTCAACAAGAGGCTCACAACAGTCACTATACAAGGCACTTTACATTTATGGTGAGTGACACAGTTACTAGTCTTGCTGCACACCCACCCAACTGGGCGGCAGCTTTACAGTCATGTGCTCCACACCCACCCAACTGGGCGGAAGCTTTACAGTCATGTGCTCCACACCCACCCAACTGGGCGGCAGCTTTACAGTCATGTGCTCCACACTCTCTCAACTGGGCGGCAGCTTTACAGTCATGTGCTCCACACCCACCCAACTGGGCGGCAGCTTTACAGTCATGCGCTCCACACCCACCCAACTGGGCGGCAGCTTTACAGTCATGTGCTCCACACCCACCCAACTGGGCGGCAGCTTTACAGTCATGTGCTGCACACCCACCCAACTGGGCGGCAGCTTTACAGTCATGTGCTCCACACTCTCCCAACTGGGCGGCAGCTTTACAGTCATGTGCTCCACACCCACCCAACTGGGCGGCAGCTTTACAGTCATGTGCTCCACACCCACCCAACTGGGCGGCAGCTTTACAGTCATGTGCTCCACACTCTCCCAACTGGGCGGCAGCTTTACAGTCATGTGCTCCACACCCACCCAACTGGGCGGCAGCTTTACAGTCATGTGCTCCACACCCACCCAACTGGGCGGCAGCTTTGCAGTCATGTGCTCCACACCCACCCAACTGGGCGGCTGCTTTACAGTCATGTGCTCCACACCCACCCAACTGGGCGGCAGCTTTACAGTCATGTGCTCCAAACCCACCCAACTGGGCGGCAGCTTTACAGTCATGTGTATGCATTACCTACAGTAAGCAAATTTTGGATACTTCGCTAAGATTTCGAGCAGCACATCATTATGAATGAAGTACTTACACATTTCATGGACACTATTGATGTTGTTATCTTTAAATTCCGCGATTTTTCACATTCCATTATATAATGACGCAAAGTATGCGAATAGTTCTGCTGACAGAGTTTACATTTAGTCAAATCTACATCATCAGATGTTACAAACTTCCAGAGGTACTTGTAGCTGAGCCTAAACCTAGTAGTGGTAACATCTAGAAGTCTGCTAACATTATTGGATGACCCATAGACGAGCGATTCATCAAAGTTTATACAATATTGTGAAATTGACAGTCAGTGTAGTAACATAAATTGGTAAATCATAAATATTGTAAGTTAAGAATCTGATGCATGTGTGTGTGTTGGGAGGGGCGGGGGTTATACCCTTGGTAAGCGAGAGTGGAAAGTAACCTTAGACGTACTGCGGTCAATGTGTGGGGGGGGGGGGAGGGGGAGGGAGGGTGGGAGAGTCAAATCCACCCTCCAACATCTAGGCATAGTACCACCAGCCTCCACAACACTCCATCAGCCTCCAGCTGATGCTTGTAGATGCCTCATCTAACCTCACTTATGTCACACATTAACCTACAGTTCCTGTGATATTTAAACTCCTCATCACAGTGGCGTCTCACCAATATAAACTGTATTGGATTTTGTCCCGAAATAGCTATATGCTGACTGGACGTGTATGTATGTATGTATGTATGCATGTATGTATGTATGTATGTATGTATGTATGTATGTATGTATGTATGTATGTATGTATGTATGTATGTATGTATGTATGTATGTATGCATGTATGAATGCATGTATGTATGTATGTATGTATGTATGTATGTATGTATGTATGTATGTATGTATGTATGTATGTATGTATGTATGTATGCATGCATGCATGCATGCATGTATGTATGTATGTATGTATGTATGTATGTATGTATGTATGCATGCATGCATGCATGTATGTATGTATGTATGTATGTATGTATGTATGTATGTATGTATGTATGTATGAATGGATAGATGGATGGATGTATGTATGTATGTACGCATGCATGTATGTATGTATGTATGTATGTATGTATGTATGTATGTATGTATGTATGTATGTATGTATGTATGTATGTATGTATGTATGTATGCATGTATGTATGTATGTATGTATGGATAGATGGATGGATGTATGTATGTACGCATGCATGTATGTATGTATGTATGTATGTATTTATATACGCATGTATATACGCATGTATTTATATACGCATGTATTTATATACGCATGTATGTATGTATGTATGTATGTATGTATGTATGTATGTATGTATGTATGTATGTATGTATGTATGTATGGCTCTGGCTAAGGCCAGGGAACGTATGGTGGAGCTGAGGCAGACAGACTGGGAAACTTTTGTCAGTGGTCTCAATTCTCACACGCCACTAAGTCGGGCATGGAAGGATATCAACAAGGTCAAAGGGAAAAATGCTGCAGAGATCTCGTACCCTAATCCTCTGCACAGAGCAAATGAGCTTGTTGGTGCTTGGGCCACGACTTCCAGCTTTGACAGTCTTCCTCTACCCTCACAGAATGAATTAAATGATAGATATACTGATAGGGCAAGGCTCCTTGACTTCATGCTTCATCAAGAGGATGACTGTGACATGCTTTTACTGAATACGAACTAGATTCTGCTCTACATAAAGGCAAAGCTACATCACCCGGGGAGGATGGAGTTACTGACGGCATACTGCATATGCTTCTGCTAGTTCCAGGGAATACCTTTCTTCAATTGTATAATATGAGCTATGTAACTGGGGAGCTTCCTAAGTCATGGACCAACAGTGTTATTATTCCCATTCCTAAACCTCACCAGCCGAGTGCTTTTCGCCCAATCTCCCTCACTAGTTGTCTCTATAAGTGTCTTGAGAGGATGTTCTCAACCGTCTCCTTTACAAAATTATTAATATGTTGTCTCCCCAGATATATGGCTTTATGCATGGAAAGAGTGTACATCACTGTATTACCACATTCCTCACCCTGCATACTGATAGGTCATATACCACTTTCCTAGATCTTAAGTCAGCCTTTGACATTGCTAACCCACACGTCATTCTGAGAGAACTTGCTAAAATAAATGTTGGAGGATGGCTTCTACGGTGGATAAGAGGCTATCTATCCAACAGGAAGTCATCTGTACTGTTCCATGGGCATAGGAGTGTAACGAGATTTTTTGAACTTGGCACTCCACAGGGAGGTGTCCTCAGTCCTACTCTGTTCAATGTGTTAATCAGTGCACTTTTAAACTTTGTAACTAGAAGGTCCAGCGAACACATCATTAGCTATGTGGATGATATACTGATCCACACCAATGGGTATACCAACACCCAAAATGTTCTGAACTCTGTATTGTCCACATGTCAGGAACTATGCTTAGTCATCTCAGTAGAGAAAACAAAGATCCTGAACCGAGGCCGATCGCAAAATGCAGTTGGATGATGGCTCTCTGCTCGACTAGTTACCAGATACAAATACCTTGGTCTTGAGGTTCTACTGTACCGCAATGTTTAGCCAGACTGGGTCGCCAATGTAGAGAGAGGCTCCGTGCTCTCAAGGCTGTGGCAGGCTGTGGCAGGCAAACACAACTGTACTGTACAGTGTTATATATTTATTTCAATTTGAACAATTTTTAACATTAAAGGATACCTGGTTGATGGGGTTCTGGGAGTTCTTCTACTCCCCAAGCCCGGCCCGAGGCCAGGCTTGACTTGTGAGAGTTTGGTCCACTAGGCTGTTGCTTGGAGCGGCCCGCAGGCCCACATACCCACCACAGCCCGGTTGGTCCGGCACTCCTTAGAGGAATAAATCTAGTTTCCTCTTGAAAATGTCCCCGGTTGTTCCGGCAATATTTCTTATGCTTGCTGGGAGGACGTTGAACAACCGCGGACCTCTGATGTTTATACAGTGTTCTCTGATTGTGCCTATGGCACCTCTGCTCTTCACTGGTTCTATTCTACATTTTCTTCCATGTCGTTCACTCCAGTACGTTGTTATTTTACTGTGTAGATTTGGTACTTGGCCCTCCAGTATCTTCCAGGTGTATATTATTTGATATCTCTCTCGTCTTCTTTCTAGTGAGTACATTTGGAGGGCTTTGAGATGATCCCAATAATTTAGGTGCTTTATTGCGTCTATGCGTGCCGTATATGTTCTCTGTATTCCCTCTATTTCAGCAATCTCTCCTGCTCTGAAGGGGGAAGTGAGTACTGAGCAAGGGAATATCTTGCTCAAGACGGGACAACACAAGTGACTTGAAGAGTACAACCATTGTGATGGGATCCCTGTATTTGAAAGTTCTCGTAATCTATCCTATCATTTTTCTGGCTGTCGCAATATTTGCTTAGTTATGCTCCTTAAACGTTAGGTCGTCAGACATTATTATTCCCAAATCCTTTACATGCTGTTTTCCTACTATGGGTACATTTGATTGTGTTTTGTACTCTGTATTATGTTTAAGGTCCTCATTTTTACCGTACCTGGGTACCTGGAATTTATCACTGTTAAACATCATGTTATTTTCTGATGCCCAGTCGAAAACTTTATTAATATCAGCTTGAAGTTTTTCAATATCCTCAGCCGAGGTAATTTTCATACTGATTTTTGTGTCAAATCCTTTAATGAAATCCTTTAAAAAGGATAAATCCTTTAATTGGTTGAAATTGGTTTTAACATTCGAAATCTAATTTGTTGATGTTAAATAATATAATATGTTGATGTTGATAATATAAGGTTCAAATTTATTAAGATACATACTTTAAAAACTATTTCTATTTGATACCAACAGTATCACGTTAAGAGAAGCGTCTCGCCTTGCTAACCCAAGTATAAAATATATAAAGAAACGGTGCAACTGTACTGGTATCTGCAGTACAAATTTATGTCCCTATTTAAAAAAAAAAAAATAAACTGAACCAATCACTGCCACTCCTCACACCAATGCAACAATAAGGAGTGTGATAACAGTGCTTCACATTCGACAATGTTAAATTATTTAACAAATGACGAGATAATGAACATTGGAACAAATGTACAGCTCTCTGACCTTCATATAAAACCTGCATGTGACCTCATCAAACAAACTGTACCAAGCCTAGAAGGCCTTCATGACCCAGCGTGGTAGCGGGACCTCACTGGGCCACCGTTTCCAACATTGGAGTAACTGGACAAATTAACATATACGACACCAGGCATAAATTACCATCCAAATCTACTGAAGTTATCTTGTATGCTCTTGCTAATTGCCAGGATGATAAGCTAATATGCAATATAATGAATGTCAGCAGACACAAGGACTCAAGTATTAGTGGGGTATATGCTGTGGCGTTTGCTGCATCACTTGCAAGTGGTGTAGATCCGGTGAACCTCGTATGATATGCAGAATGAGACAACATCTTCAAGAGAACTTTAAAGGAAAGTGTCTCATCTCATTCCCTGCAGCTCAGACACTGAGAAGAAAACGAATCATCCGGTCATGCTCGATGGAAGTGTACTGCATTTGCAGAAAGCTAAATGATTTGAAGCTGATGGTATGCTGTGAACGTTGCAATATTTGGCACCATGGATCATGTGTAGGTGTTACAGAATGTAATGATGATTCGTGGATTTGTTTCTTGTGCGCTAGCAAGTTAAGTAATAAGTAACCAATTTCAACCAATTAAAGGATTTATCCTTTAATGTTAAAAATTGTTCAAACTGAAATAAATATATAACACTGTACGGTACAGTTGTGTTTAATTATGTTTTGCGATTCCTTTGGAAAAGGTATTTGTGCACCAAGTACTACTAGGTCATTATGAGATATGCTGAATGTTGTCAATATACCATCTGAATACGCCTCACTTTGCGTTAATCATTGAACGTCCTAATGATTAAGGTCCCCAAAAGGACTTAATCAGACCTCAGTGGACATTTTTACTCTCCCTCTCTCTCTCTCAGAGCATCCCTTTATGTGTTGTATGTGGGTGCTGAAGTTCAGTCTCTTGTCTATGTACCCAAGCAAACCCAAGCAAACTACTGTGGAAATGTGCAGGACAAACATATCAATTGTGACACTAGCTCTCCACATATAGCATTTGCTTAATTTAGAAACTGTACTTGTGGTCGATCTCGAACACATGTTGTTGATGTGACGATGTGTTATGAATTTTGTGGCTAGCTCCTCAAGATTGTAACTTGCTTAGATAAATAAATTGTTTGTTCAGTCCCTGAACCCATTATGTGATAAATTAACTAAACTAAAAACTATAGTATGGCGACGAAACCTGAACTGCATAATGTAAATAGGGATTAACCAGAAAAAGATATAGGTGAAGAATAACACCAGGTAACTGTAAAGCTGCCGCCCAGTTGGGTGGGTGTGGAGCACATGACTGTAAAGCTGCCGCCCAGTTGGGTGGGTGTGGAGCACATGACTGTAAAGCTGCCGCCCAGTTGGGTGGGTGTGGAGCTAGACTAGTAACTGTGCGACTCCTCATAGATGTAAAGTGCCTTGTATAGTGACTGTTGTGAGCCTCTTGTTGAATCACTTGTGACACAAAAAATTACTGATGTGTGTATTTGTGTGGGTGATTAAATATGTATGTGTATTTATATATGTATACGTATGTATATGTACATGTATGCATAAGTATGTGTACATTAATAATTTTGTAACTAGCGTCAAAAGATTGTTATTTGCTTAGCTAAACGAACTAGAGGGTTCAGTTCCTGAACCGATTATGTGCCTCTGTAATCCTTTACACCACCGCCCACAGGATGGGTATTATGGGGTGCATAATAAAGAAAGAAAATGAATGGACCGAACCCCACAATTCATTTAGCTAAGCAAGATACAATCTTAATGAGCTAGTTACAAAATTCACTATAAGTCGTCAAATCATAAATGGGTTCGAGATCGACCACAAGTAGTGCATTATATAATTTATCAGTATTGTGCAGCCTGTGATCCCCGCCTGGCTGGATACTGATACCTAGGTAATTTTCATGTGTCCGGACACCGGCGATAAGGTGGTATTATTTATTTAACTTAAGAGATATATATTTTTAAATGTTGTCACATTAACGACTACATCTTCCTTTCTTCTGACATATAGATTTTTAAGATTAATTAAAATATATGGAAACTAATTATACAATTTATTGGCTGGTGTGCAGGGCTTCACACTCTCAGAGCAAGCCATCAAGTAACTATCAAAACGCATATATCTTCGTTTTCACTTCAGTTATATTTATGACAAAGGATTTTAAATGTATCCTATATTTCTACCTTTCTGATGACATAAATACTTTCGTTAATTACAATATCTAGATCAAACTAACATTGATTTTCAAAAGGTTGTATATTTTCCATCAATGTGTAAGTTTGTTACAAATGGAGAGCCAAGAAACCTTCTTTAAAATATGAATATCTTTCCTCACCTAATAAGACCTAATCTCTGAATAAAACGCAAAAAAAAAACTTGATTGTAACCTATCCACCGCTGCCCATTGGATGGGGGAGAGGGGGTTATGTGTAGGATAAACATATCAATTGTGACACTAGCCCTCCATATAAATCAGTTGCTTAAATTATAAACTGTACTTGTGGTCGGTCTCGAGCCCATTGTTGATGTGACAATGTGTATTGACTTTTGTAACTAGCTTATCAAGATTATAACTTGCTTGGCTATATGAATTGTGGGGCTCATTCCCTGAGCCCATTATGTGCCTCTGTAACACTCCACTATCGTCCATAGGATGGGTATGGAGTGCATAATAAATGAACTAAACTAAGCTCTGCCTTTTTGATAACATATACAATTATTAGCTTTATTTGTGAATCTCAATTAATTAAACATTATATCACAGAGCCTGTAGGGTTCGGTGAGATGAGCAAAGAGACATGGGAGATTTTACATAAGTACAGTACATGGTAGTTTAAGTAGCGAACGCATGTCAACGAATAACGAGTATATATAACAAAACCATTGTCCTATGAAGTCGATTTAACTTCCAAACATATATTTTTTAATTAATGTTAAATGTTTTCTGGCTAGTTATGTTAGATTTTATTAAAAATACGTATTCTACTTGTTAACATTATAATTTAAATTTGTGATAATTTGAGCAGAGAAGTGCGACAACTGGATATGCCAACAAACACTTTCCAAACAACGATATATCTTGGATAAGTCGCTCCACAACATTGCTGCTTGGACCGTCGACTTCCTTTGATGCTACTTATTTCATAATGAAATTATATTAGTTTGGAGTAAATATATGTTTTCTCATGTTCTGCATTCAGCACCCACATTATAGTGAGTAAATATACCATATTACTTCATTACTTAAATAATGCTAGGAGGGTTTGAGTAGCTTTGGGTATTTAGTGCACAGAATCTCCAATAGATGGGGCGAGAGTCGCCCCATCTCTCTCACCCGAGAGAGAGTCGAAACTTAATTTAAAATTGATATATCTTTGTTCTCGAACATGATATATTTCATTTGGTGCAATTATAATAATGTTCATATATCGGTCTTTCTGGAGGCATATAAGATTTTAGGCTTTATTAGCGTATCTTTGTTAATTATACAATATATCGGCAAGTGCGTAGGCGTCTGCACTCCATGCCCGACAAGCTACTGAGCGCTACTATAAAAACATATGTATCTTCACTTGAGCTATAAATATGTCTATTGTAATGTATTTAAAATGAAGCTCTTATTTCTATCTTGCTTAAGATTTATAAAACATTTGTGTTTATTAACGAATTTACGTGAAATAAACATTGATCTGAGAGAGAGTTGCTCTGTCGTTCAGTCTGTACGGGGTGGGAGCTCCGTAATTTTTAAAATACAATAATCTTCATTAGAAATTTAAATATGTCTATAGTAAAGTGTTTAAAGTGAAGCTTATATGTCTGTCTTTCTTGAGACATATAAAACATATATGTTTACTAACGAATTCACGTGAAATAAACATTGTTCTGAGAGAGAGTTGCTCGGTCGATCGATTTGTCCGGGGTCGGAGCTCGGCTATTATAAAAGTACACGTATCTTCGGTTTAAATTTAAATATGCCCATGGTAAGGTATTTAGAATGAAGCTTATATTTCTATCTTTCTTGTGACATATAAAACTTTTACGTTTATTAAGGAATCTGCGTGAAATAGGCATGGTTCTGAGATGAATGCTGCGGTTTTCGAGCTCGACGCGCGGCAATGGACGCCATATACACATCCAGTGGGTGTTATTGGACCCCATACCCATTTTATGGGTGGTTGGAGCCCCATACCCATTCTATGGGTGGTTGGAGCCCCATACCCATCCTGTGGGTTGTAGTGGACGCCATACTCATCCTGTGGGTGGTATTGGACCCCATACCCTTCCTGTGGGTGGATGTGATCCCCATACTCATCCTCTGGGTGGATGTGACCCTCATACCCATCCTGTGGGTGGTATTGCACCCCTTACTCACCTAACAGGTGGTAGTGGACAATATACCGATCCTGTAGTTGGTATAGTAGACACAATACCATCCTGTTTAGAGTAGTTTACCCCATAGACATTCCAATGAACCATCGTTTTCTGTTAGCGTTCCTACAAAACATCCTTTAAAGATTTGTAAAGCACCAACTATGGTATATAATATTAATTGGTGAAGGACTGTTATTCTATGTAATAATTTTTAGTGCTTATTATAATTTACTAAGAACAACTAATATTTCTCAAAACAAAACTACGAACCTTCAATAGGAAGTAGCTGATCTATAATATTCTAAGAGCATGGACAATAGTAGGTAAATTTCACAACCCATGTGGGACCTGAAAAGTACAATTTTCCTTATAATTGAACCAATCACGACTATTCTGCTATCTAGGTTGACGGACGGGTACTGTGAGACGCAAGTTGGTACGTGAGGAAGAGTTTGGGCCTTGGAAAAAAAAGTAACTGGGAATATATCACATATTTACTAATTCATATTCAACATATTGACTTTAAGCATTAAGTCATATATGTGCTGTCTTGTGTGAGAACGGGTTGTAGAAAGAATGTCAACAGCTTTAGAAACTTTTTTTGATATATTTAGAATATGTCCCTGGAAATTCAGCTTGTTATCGATGAGAACACCAAGGAATTTACCATCAACTTTGTTACAAATTTGGATATTGTTCATCCTGAGATTAATTTGATTTGAGGATTTATTGCCAAACAAAATATAGAAAGTTTTGTCAATGTTAAGAGTGAGTTGTTTGTTGGCAGTTAGCCAAAGGTGGACTTTATTTAGTTCAGTATTCACTGTGACATTTAGTGTAAGAGGGTCAGGCCTGGGGAATATGAAAGTTATGTCGTCAGCAAATAGAATTGCTTTGAGGTGTTGAGAGGTATTTGGAAGGTCATTAATGTATATGAGAAACAAGAGAGGGCCAAGTATGCTGCCCTGAGGAACGCCAATGTTGATTGGTAGGGTGGGAGAAAATGAATTATTCACAAAAACATACTGGAGCCTGTCAGAAAGGTACGACTGAAGATATTGGAGGGAGTGACCTCTGACTCCATAATGATGAAATGTAAGAAGGTTATGGTGGCTGACAGTGTCAAAAGCCTTAAGTAGGTCAACAAATAACCCAACAGGGAACTCATTTTTATCAAGAGCTGCATGTACAAGTTAATCATACTAATAAGTGAATCATTAGTGTTTTTTTTTGTTTGAAGCCATATTGACAAGAGCAAGTATATTGTGTTTGGCTAGATAGGAGTAAAGCTGCTTGTAGATAAGTTTTTCAAATATTTTTGACAAGTTAGGCAGAATTGATATAGGTCTGAAGTTGTTGACATCAGTGAGATCACCACATATATGGACTGGGGTTACTCTCGTTTATTTAAGAATATCTGGAAAGGTTTGGAGTTCAAGTGACTTGTTGTAGAGCAATGCAATGGCAGGAGCTAAAAATCTGGAGGCTTTTTTGTAAATTAGAGTTGATATCTCTGCAAGGGCACTAGACTTTGTTTTAAGGGAAAGGATTATCTCATTAATATCAGAGGAATTAGCAGGCGTAAGGTACAGAGACTGTGGATAATTACCTGTAAGGTTGTCCTGAACATTAGTATGGGAGGATGGAATATCATTAGCAAGGATGACCCAATGGATGAGAAGAACCTATTGAATTCAATAGCAGTATCAGAGGCTGAAAGCAAACCATCGTTTTTGGACAGGAGTATTGGATTTTTATTTAAAATCTTTTTGGATCCCAATATTTGTGAAATAGTGCTCCATGTTTTCCTAATGTTGCCCTTTACTTGGGTGAATTTATTTTTGTAGTATTTAATTTTGGATGTCCTAATTATTTCAGATAGCACAGATGAGTAATTCTTTGAAAATTCCTTGGTGACGATTCCTAACCTATACTTCTTCTCAAGGTCATGTTTCTTATTAATAGATTTAAGTATCCCCTTTCTAAGCCATGGATTGTTTAGCCTTTTAGTTGTTACTTGTTTCGTTAGCATAGGACAGTGGGTGTTATAGAGGCTGAGAGTTTTTTGAAGAAATGATTGTACTGCTAGGTTGATGTCCCCTATGTTACGTAATTCGGACTCCCAGTTGATATTAGCAGCAGCAGCTATAAAATTGCCTATAGAAGTTTCACTGTGCAGCCTAAAGCTTATCTTCCTTGTATCTAGAGGTGGTTTCTTAACGTTGGTTAGTAGAAATGTGGAGCAATGGTCTGTGGTTCTATCAGTGATTATCCCTGAAGTAAGTGGAGAGGTTATGTTAGTCCAGATGTGATCAAGAGCCGTGGCAGTACTATCAGTGATTCTAGTACGTCTAGTGATTAAAGGTATGAGGAAGCAGGAATTCATATAGTTGAGGAAACTAGCAGCAGGAGGGTTATCAGGCTCATTGAGGTCAATGTTAAAGTCCCCAGAAATAATTAAGTGGTTTTTGTTCAGTCTGTTCTCTAGTACAGTGGTACCTCGCAAAACGAATTTAATCCGTTCCGTGTTCGTCATGTGAAACGGACGTCATACAAAACAAATGTCCCCATTTAACTGCTCTGATGCACTGTGTTTATTGTGAAATTCCCCCAGAGTGCATGACATCAAATGTTCCCAAAAAATCATTTTTCTATGTAAAATGATAAATTACCTTCCCTGAACATGTCTATGTAAAAATAATTACCAAATTCCACTTACTTTGGCTGTGAGGACGTGGACAAGGTGGGCTATGACGTCATCAGGGGCTGGTCGCCCGTGTGTGAAGCTCCCAGACACGGTCGCGCAGGCCATTCAAGCACCGCGTGTTGCCACAAATATATTTTCAAATATTTTATCTATGTATTTCAAATGCGGATTTATTTGTTTCTTTTATCGTATATGATGCATATTTGTGACCTTTACAATATGTATACAGTAAAATGTTCATAATTTTCCACAGCACTGTGATACATGTGTCAGTAAGGTGTCCACAATAAATGTTTATTGTCACAATATTACGTGGTAAAAATTCACAAAAATTACAATATGTACAGTTTCACACACTATTTACACAGTAACACACTGTATTACACACTCAGTACTTTGGAGGTGTGTAATAATCAACGAAGTAGT
Organism: Procambarus clarkii; assembly: GCF_040958095.1. Lineage (NCBI taxonomy): Eukaryota > Metazoa > Arthropoda > Malacostraca > Decapoda > Cambaridae > Procambarus > Procambarus clarkii. The sequence continues at coordinate 35,810,177 of NC_091186.1, read as the reverse complement.
CCATGGTAAACAGCACGACTTTGCTCTCCTTGCACCAGCTACAGATAGATTTTCGCTTCCTGTTTGATCGTTCTGTGTGCTTGCAAATAACGCACTCACATACACCCTTGGCTTTGGTACTTGTAGGTGGTATGTAGCCAAGCTTGTAAAGCATAAGGTAGTATGGAAACGATTATAGAAAAAGCTCAATTTGTAAGGTAGTCTTGAAAAGATCGCTTTGTAAGGTCCCACACAGGAAGAAATTCAGCTAGCCTCAAAGAGTGTCTGTCAGTCAGGAAGAGATTCAGGTACAGTATTCTTGAAAATATCTATGGAAAACACCACCATGGAAGCCGCTAACACTGTTCATCTATGCTACTTGTATCAGATGCATCATCATTGAATGCAGAAAACGATTCTTCTATGTATCATCTATATAAATTGGAGATGGCAAGGGTGGGGCTCAGAGCTACAACTGGATATGCTTGCTGTATCATCCTCATAGGTGCTGTATCACTTGCATCTGACCGTTGTGTAAAGTCCTTATTGCGCATAGATTCACCAATATTATGACCCTTATGTTCTTCAAATAATAGGGTCTGAATTTCACCGACTGAGCGCAATCTTTCAACACCATGTCGGACAGGTGTTTGGGAGCCTAAGGCACATGTGCCACAAATGGTTGCTCACACAGTACTAACCCAGCCAGCAGCCCTAGTCTTTCATATTCGTTACAGCAAAAGGTTCGTTCAGTGTTTGTCGGGTAGGCTGCTCCATTATGACGCTCTTTCTTTGTTTCAAATGTGTTCCATTTGTTTTGTATTTGTCACATATGTCTCAATAATGGAGCAGCCTACCTGACAAACACTGAACGAACCTTTATGGCATTTGTCATTTTTCACATTGTTTCAGCAGTTCTATTATTTTTTCGTTTTATTTTTTTTTATTTAATTAACATGGAGCAGCCTACCTACCAACCACCGAACAAACCTTTTGCTATAAGACAAATGAAAACTAAATATTGAACACATTTGAAGATAGGACAATGTCATAATGGTTCAGTAAGGTAAGGTAGGCTGCTCCATTATTGAGACGTAAATGACAAATACAAAACAATGGAACACATTTGAAACGAAGAAAGATTGTTATAATGGAGCAGCCTACCTGCCGGACACCGAACAAACCTTTTTGACATTTGTTGTATATCAGAAATTGCATTTCTTTTTTTCTACAAAAACATCAATGCTTTGCAACATCTCAGCAGTCACCCCTTTATATCCCAGCATTATTAGCATCTTTAAACAAAAACAACATAATTTATGTGCATCATTGGAGGCATCTGAGAATGAGCAAGAAGCAGCGCGACTCCACCATGACGATTTGACGCCGATCGGGCCGTTCGTTACCCAAAATGTGCACCTTTTGGGGCGATCGTTATGCGAGGTACCACTGTATTAGATTTCTAAGGTTAGAGTTGAATTCAATCACATCAGCGTTAGGAATTCTGTAGACTGCTTACACAGTCAGGACAGCCTCACAACCATTGACTCTAAAACAGGCAAAGATAAGCCTGTTTTAAGCCCCTCTTTCCACCCCTTTCCACAGGGGTCTCTAGTTTTAATTACTTTTAACCCTTAAAGTGCGCATCACATCATATGACGTGTTGCAAGCTGTTCCAGTCAACTGCGCTTCACGTCATATGACGTGTTGAAGTACTACGCAAGATTTAAATGGCCCGCGGATACATGGGGTTCACCACACCTTCATCAGGGCTCTTGTAAACAGATGCCATTTAAAAAAAAAATCATGGGCCAAATTCCCGGGTGTTAGGGGGCCTCAGTATTGAGTGAGCTACCAAGCCTGATGCATGCAGCATGAGCTCACAGCACTGCTGTTCAGCTTGTGACCACAGCAACACCTAAAATTGCCATAATATACTTGTTCATGCTATTATGTAGCGATGATGATATTACAGAAGACCCGACTGTGATAAAACTGACCAGGGTTCTGATAATAGCAGGATTATGGTGATATTTAGCGCTGTGCGCCATGGAGGGAGGAGTAATGCTGTGGGAGGGAGGGTGGTGGCGATATCTTCTGACTGTGTGTGGCCACCTTTTATTTACTGCACTCACCATACCAGCTTAGTGGTTCGCTATGGTGAACACAAATGTAGATACTTATATATAACGTGTGTATAGAGGGTATAAACAGCAAGAGGAGTAGGTTGGGAGCCGCCATTTTCGTGAGGGCGGTGGAGTCGTCTGCAGGATTTATCATGTTGTTTACTGGTTACCACGATGGTCTTTGGGCACCATACCAGTTTACTTGTACAAGTATGGTGAATAAAATAGGTAGATATTTATATATAATGTGTGTATATAGCGTAATAACACCACAAACAGTATTGTTGTAGGAGAAATATTAGTGCGTCTGGCCTTGAGGGCGGCAGCCATCAGCTAACTGTGTGAGGTCCTACGTCTTTGTGCCTTTACTCACCATACAAGCTTAGATGTACAGTTATGGTGAACAAAACATGTAAATACTTATATATAACGTCTGTATATAAAAGCAAAAAAGTATGGTGGGTGGAGAATGGTGGCAAGTCAGGTGAGGTGAGGGAGGGAGTGGCAGTCAGTGGCGGGCTGCCACTGCCTGCCACTGCCACTCAGTATATCAACGTAATGGTTCGTTATGGTGAACACGAATGTAGATACTTATATAGAGCGTCTGTATATAGTGAATAAAAGCAAAAACAGTATTGTGGAAGGAGACTGTGGGTGAGTCAGGTGACTTGAGGGAGGGCGTGAGTGGCTGGCTGGTACTCGGCGGTCACTCCTCGTTTTTTTTTTTTTCCTCATAATAGCAACGTAGTCGTTCATTATGGTGAACAAAACATGCAGATACTTATATATAACCTGTGTATATAGTGTTAATAACCGACAGAGTATTTGTTCACTGTTTGATATATATAACCTGTGTATATAGTGTTAATAACCGACAGAGTATTTGTTCACTGCTTGATGAACATAATTGAATCAACAATATGCACACCATATTTTTGAGTACAGCGATGATTTACTCATTTTATTATATAAATATATCACACTACACACTATTGAATAATATTACAGCAAAAAAACTACGAAAAATCAATCAGAGACATTGAAATAATTAGGTAATTATCTCTTTGTGGCAACTCCGGCCTGACAGCTGGCGATCAACAGACCGCCTGGGACGCATGCTGAGTGAGCGCCTGTTTTTTGCCAGACTTCCCCGCCCTATAGCGGGCAATATATGTCACTTACGATTTTTTTATTATTTTTCCCATGATCAGTGAACACAAATTAACAGATTAGGAAGATTTTTTTTTTTTCAAAATTACATGCGCCTGTGGGGAACAAAGGATATTATACCCCTAGCATGTTAAGGGTTAAGCAAGTCAGTTCTTGGTGGTAGTAAAGAGCAGTACCACCACCTCTTTGAATAGGACGACAGTTGTGAATTGCTGAGTAGTTTGGTATGTTGTAGAGTTGAGTAATATTCTCTTTTAACCATGTTTCAGTAAGCACAATAAAAGAGAATATGTTGTCAACTGTTTGAATCAGGGCACTAACATCATCAAAGTGTTTGCTTCGAGATCTTACATTCAAGTTAATTACAGAAACATTGTGATTATGAGTTAAAACATTGTTTACATCAGGTGCTGTATAATACCTGCAGTTTTGATCATTAAAGTGATGATTGGCATAGATACTAGATAAGAGGTTTAGTTCTGGATCTATACTAGTTTGCATAAGAGGGATGTTTGACGGAAAAAGGCAAAAAACCAGTGTTGAATGTAATGAAACGCCATTTTCTGGGTGTGACCCAGAGGCTCCCTGGAGCTATACCAGGTTGATATGCTAATGTCAGACTTTGGCATCAGTCATGTGTATGAAGTTCTGTGGGCCTACCGGGGACCATGAGCCAGAACCTGGCCCCCCTCAGAGAGACAAGGGGAGCAATGGCCTATAGAAACCCCGGTGTGGTTGGAAGCATTCTATGTCTTCTATCGACCGGGTCGGGCACCCAGAAAGTTAAGCGTCCCAAAACAAACCCCTATTCTGGTTAAAATTGCTACCTAACGCTGAACTAGTGGATAGGATTCCCCAAAAAGATACGAGCAAACTAGCATGACGTCACACGTCACCACGCTGCTGTCTGTGCAGCTCCCCCCTCCCCGGAGTGGGAAGGGGGAGCCCCAGACCCCCATGCCGGCGATCCACACCCCAGTTCTGAGGCTGGATGTGAAGAAAAAGCAAAAAACCACCGACCAGAGGGAGGGAGGGAGGGAGGGAGGGAGGGATGCCGGCGAGCCTCCGGGTCACACCCAGAAAATGGCGTTTCATTACATTCAATGCTGGTTTTCTGGGAGGAGCCCCGTCGGCTCCCCGGAGCTAACTACCCACAGAGGAAAGTAGAGGGACTCATCCGGGAGGCGATCGCTGCACGCTCCACAACTCAAAACCGAGACAACTGGCTGCAACCGCCGACCCAAAGCGACACAGGCCCTACTAGGTCCAGGAACGAGTATGAGACAACGAGCAGCCAGGACCCTGTCTGACCGCCAAAAACCCCGCGCCTGAATGTCAAACCAGGCCACGTTGCCAAAAACGGCAGCAAGAGCCACGAACTTACGAACGTCACGAGCACGGGGTAGACCGCAGGCTAGCTAGCCATAAGAATCCTGCAGACGACCTGGGAAACCTGCACCTGTGAACAGGGAAGAAGGGAAACCAGAGCAACCCAAAACGTGTCCACTGACACAGAAGCCAAGGCGCGCAAAAAACGGTGGAGAACCACCACAGGCCACAAAACACGAAGCACCCCTGGCCTAACCAACCCTACATCAAAAACCAAAGGACCCCTCAGGAAAACAGCAGTCTCAATCTTTGCCAGATAAGAAGTAGACGGCTGGAGACGAACAAACCTACCGCCCCGACCGAAGGAGCAGAAAACCAGAACAGGAGGGGCCACCATAAACCGAGGAGAAGAAAGAAAAGAGCACTATGCCCAAAGACCAGGACAGCAAAGGCGGCGCATGAGCAGGCTGGAGGTGAAACAACGCACAAGACATCTTGCGGAATGGCTTAGAAGTAACATCAATACCGAACGCAAGCGAAAGCGACTCCGCCAGCGCCACACGATACGAGGCGACAGTATGCGGCAAAATGACGGGCCCCGAACCCACAGAAGAGAGGAACAAGACAACGCCAACACAGCCACCTAAGAAGGGACAGAAGAAAAAGGAAGGACCGCCAAAATAAAAACCACACCGCCACCAAGAAGCACACAGGTGGGTCACCAGCAACGAAGTCACCTGATCACCAACAGAAGGCGAGACTCGAGGCAGAGCCGAACGATCCAAGGAAGAGGCGGAGCCGTGGGAAGACCCCGGGTGTGAGCATTGAGCAGGCAGAGCCAGAAACCTGAGCCGGCAAAGAAGGAGATGGAATGTCTGCCGTACCAAAAAACATCCCAATGCCAGCGAGCCGCCAGGAGGTTGGAGACCAAGACCCTGACAGACTCCGGAGAAGGGACACCACGAGACTCCAAAAACCCCAACAGGCCGGGAAGGCCAGGAACCAGAATCGAAACTTGGCAATAGGAGAGTCAAAAGGCACAAACAAAACACACAACGTGTAGGACAAAACGAAGCTGAGGAACAAAGAAGGTAGGCAGCAAATGGGAATAAAGGGACTGGAACAACACCAAAAGCCGCTGGACCTGTCCCAACACGTCCTCGGGAGACAGCAGATCCAGAGGGGACATGACCACCACAAGCAAAATCCTCAAGAGGAAGCTACAAGGTAGAGAAATACAAGCCAAGGAACACATGGGGCACTTGGAACGGGGAAAACATGTTGAACTGAACACCCAAATGAGCCGTAGAAAAGAGAAGAAGCACACACCAGTGTCAGTAGGAGACAATAGGAATGCCTGAGGAAGGCCAACCCCACACCCAGTGTCGAAGTGCAGAGAAGATAACTTAGAAGGCACAAGAACCGGAACAAAAGGCAAATGACAGGCAAGAGGCGGGACTAAGAGCCAAAGCTCATCCCCAGCAAGCACAACGAGGTGAGGACAATGAGGGGAGTACAGAGAACCCAATGTAAATGGAAAAGTGAAGCCTGGTACAGCAAGACCGGCAAGGAATGAGGGACCCAGAAAATCATGGGATGGAAGGCCCAAGGAAGAAGCATGGAAGGGCCAAACAAAACACCACAACCATACCTCAACACGCAACCGCAGTATCAAAACCGCAGCAAAACGTCACCACACAACACCGCTGGACACAGGAACATGTACCACATATTAGGCACCTCCACCTTTGTACCTTGGAACACGGTGGAGGTGGCACCCTGAAATGCAAGCATGGGTGGACATGCATAGGAGAGGGACTGGATGGGCATAGTCAGGAGCCGCCTTGTATGGGCCAAGAGGCCTGCAGTCACCTGTGTTTTGACATTCGAATCGGGAGGTAAGGAACAAGAGCCGCCACGTATAGGCCAATAGGCCTGCTGCAGGCACCCCTGTTTGTATGTTCTATGTTCACATGTACGTATGTACACCCATTCATACCCCCAAAACTTACCAGCGCCTGGACAAAGGAGACACCAGACCGTATAAACTCACCTGCAGAACATAGGTATGGAAGGGTCATGACAATGTTACTAAGTTGGTGCTGCCAGAGGCAGCGAGGGTATCGTGCACCCGCAGTCCAGATAATGGGAGCACCACCCGCGGAAGCATGCCAGAGCCGCTCAAGCAGGAGAAGAGGAGGGGAGAGGCGAAGGAGGCGCCCCCCACCCAAAACGCAGGGAAAACCCAGCGTCCTCCCCATAGCGGCACTCTAGAAAAACCCCAGGAGCAATGGGGCACAGACTGTAGAATGAGAAGAGCGAGAGGCAAGCCTGAATGGTCCCCAGGACTATATGCAACTGAAAACTTGTGCTAGTTCGCATTTGTGTTCCTCACATGTGCCCCAAAGAATGAGGTGATTTGATAAAATACAATGCCTAAGATTACCATCAGAGTGCCGGCGGGCTGATGGGCTAAATAGCCTCGGCTACCATCAGTTTTTGTCTGGTCGTGATGGTCAAGTGGATTAAGGTGTCCTGTACATACCAGTTGCGTTGCTCCTGGCAGTATGGGTTCGAGTCACTTCTGGGGTGTGAGTTTTCAGTTGCATATAGGCCTGGGGACCATTCAGGCTTGTTGTATATATATATATATATATATATATATATATATATATATATATATATATATATATATATATATATATATATATATATATATATATATATATATATATATATATTATATTATTAAATATGACCGAAAAAGTAAGATTAATAATTCTAACACGAATTTTCTCAATCTTTCATACATTTCTTTTCACTGTTGGTGGTAATTCAAAAATCAATTCTCCAAAATTCATTTTTATTTCTAGTCTGACGCGACACTTGAGTGCGTTTCGTAAAACTTATTACATTTTCAAAGACTTTAGTTTAAACATACACAACTGAATAGAACTTACACATCTCCGATTTGTTTATATCTACGTTTGAGTGAGGTGGTATTTAATAAGGTATTAATTTCATCAACACAAGACAGAACACGAAACAATGGGTATTGAATATTAGACTATTTTACAGGAACTTCTTTTCCACAGCTCATAAAACGGAGGAAAGGGTCCTGAAAGATATTGTTAATAGAAACGTTATCCCTACAGACAAAAATCAGAGGATACAACTGACGATTTACTATAAAACCAGAAAAACGGCCAGCCTACTCATGAGAAACTCTCCAGACACAAAACAGAACGCTTTAAAAGAGACCAACGTCGTCTATGCCTTCAAATGCCCACTTGGGGACTGTAAGCTCCAAAAAAAACAGTATATAGGCAAGACAACAACATCTCTTTCTAGGCGTTTAACGATGCATAAGCAACAGGGCTCCATTAAGGAACACATAATCTCTTCCCACAACCAAACCATCGCCAGAGAAATCCTAGTAAACAACACAGAAATCATCGATAGATACAGCGATAGCAGGCGGCTTGACGTTTGCGAGGCACTACACATCAAGAAGTCAACACCAGCAATCAACAGCCAATTAATGCACAACTATATTCTACCCACCTCAAGACTCCGCTCCAATATAGAAGCATCAAGAAATATGGACCAATAGGCTTTCTACAATCACTTATATTCAATACCCATTGTTTCAGATTCAGATTCAGATTCAGATGTTTATTCAGGTAAGGTATATACATACAAGTGATGTTACATTAATGGATTGATATATAGATAGAGCTAGTACATACAATGCCTAAAGCCACTAATACGCAATGCGTTTCGGGCAAGAAAAACATTAATATCTAGAACTTAATACTAATTGAGCATAAAGAATAAAAAGTGTTGAGAACAAATACAAATAAAGATAAAAAAAAAGGGGGAACATGACTGAAAAAGCAGCACAAATACAATAGGTTGACAAACAGTGTTGATTAAAAAAAAAGAAAATAACTGACATGGGTTGACAATAGAGGAGTGAGGTAGGTTACAGGGAATTTATTAGGTAGTGTTTAGTTTTTATCTTAAACTGGTTGAGAGAGGTACAGTCTTTAACATGGTTGGGAAGGTCATTCCACATTCTGGGCCCCTTGATTTGCAGAGCATTTCTAGTTTGATTAAGTCGTACTCTAGGAATATCAAAACTGTGTTTATTTCTGGTGTGGTGCTCATGGGTTCTGTTACAACCTTCTATGAAGCTTTTGAGATCAGGATTGGCATTATAGTTTAGCGTTTTATATATGTATAATACACATGAGAGAATGTGCAGTGACTTAATATCTAACATATTCAGAGATTTGAGTAGGGGTACCGAGTGATGTCTGGGGCCAGAGTTGGATATTGTTCCAATAGCAGCTTTGTGTTGGGTAATTAGAGGACGTAAGTGATTTTGGGTTGTAGAACCCCAAGCACAAATACCATAGTTGAGATATGGATAGATAAGAGAGTAATAGAGAGTCACCAGGGCAGGGCGTGGTACATAATATCTGATCTTAGAAAGAATGCCCACAGTTTATGAAACTTTTTTTGATATATTTAGAATGTGTCCCTGGAAATTCAGCTTGTGGTCAATGAGAATGCCAAGGAATTTGCCATCTAATTTGTTACAAATTTGGGTATTGTTTATTTTGAGATTTATTTGACTAGAGGATTTATTGCCAAACAGAATATAGAAAATTTTGTCAATGTTAAGGGTGAGTTTGTTGGCAGTTAGCCAAAGATGGACTTTATTTAGCTCAGTATTTACTGTGGCATTTAGAGCAAGAGGGTCAGGACTGGAGTAAATGAAGGTTGTGTCGTCAGCAAATAGAATTGGTTTGAGGTGTTGGGAGGCATTTGGAAGGTCATTAATGTAGATGAGAAAGAGGAGAGGGCCAAGTATGCTGCCCTGAGGAACACCAATGTTGATGGGTAGGGTGGGAGAAATTGTATTATTCACAGAAACATATTGGAGCCTGTCAGTAAGGTAGGACTCGAGGTATTGTAGGGAGTGTCCTCTGACTCCATAATGATGTAATTTAAGAAGAAGGTTATGGTGGTTGACAGTATCAAAAGCTTTACGCAGGTCCAGAAATAACCAAACAGGGAACTCATTTTTATCAAGAGCTGTATGAATCGAGTTAAGCATACTAATAAGTGCATCGTTAGTGCTTTTTTTGGGTCTGAAGCCATATTGGCAAGGGCTAAGTTTATTGAGTTTGGCTAGATATGAGTAAAGCTGCTTATAGATTAGTTTTTCAAAAATTTTTGACAAGTTTGGCAGGATTGATATAGGTCTGTAGTTGTTAACATCTGTGGGATCACCACATTTGTGGACAGGCGTTACTCTCGCTTTTTTTAGAATATCTGGAAAGGTTTGGAGTTCAAGTGACTTGTTGAAGAGCAAAGCAATAGCAGGGGCTAAAGATCTGGAGGCTTTTTTGTAAATTAAAGTTGGTATCTCCTCAAGGGCACCATACTTGGTTTTAAGGGAAAGGATTATCTCATTGACGTCAGTGGAGTTAATAGGCTTTAGGTACAGAGACTGTGGATAGTTACCTGTAAGATAGTCCTTAATGTCAGTACTGGAAGATGGAATATCATTTGCAAGGGATGAACCAATAGAAGAGAAGAACCTATTGAACTCAAAAGCAGAATCAGAGGCTGAAAGCTGACCATCGTTATTAGACAGGAGAGTCGGTTTGTTATTTAAAGATTTCTTTGATCCCAATATTTGTGAAATTGTGCTCCAAGTTTGTTTAATGTTGCTCTTTATTTGGGTAAATTTATCTTCGTAGTATTTAGTTTTGGCTCGTCTAATTATCTTAGATAGCAATAATGAGTAATTCTTTGAGAATTCTTTGGAGACAATTCCTAACCTATACTTCTTCTCAATGTCGTGTTTTTTGTTAATGGATTTAAGTATTCCCTTTGTAAGCCAAGGATTGTTAAGCCTTTTGCTTGTGACTTGTTTTGTAAGCCTAGGACAGTGGGTGTTATAAAGGCTAAGAGTTGTTTGTAGAAAAGATTGCACTGCTAGGTTGATGTCCCCTATGTTACCTAACTCGGACTCCCAGTTGACATTATCAGCAGCAGTTATAAAATTGTTTATAGCAGTTTCATTGTGCAGCCTAAAGCTTAACTCCCTTGTTTCTAGAGGTGGTTTGCTAATGTTAGTTAAGAGAAATGTGGGGTAATGGTCTGTAGAGCTATCAGTGATTATACCTGAAGTAAGCGGAGAGGTTATGTTGGTCCAGATGTGATCTAGAGTCGTGGCAGTGCTATCAGTGATTCTAGTAGGTCTAGTGATTAAGGGTATGAGGAAGCAGGAATTCATACAGTTGAGGAAGCTAACAGCAGTAGGGTGTTCTGGCTCGCAGAGGTCAATATTAAAGTCCCCTGCGATAATTAGGTGGTTTTTGTTCAGTCTGTTATCAAGTATTAGATTTCTAAGGTTTGAGTTGAATTCAGACACATCAGTGTTGGGAATTCTATAGACTGCACCCACAGACAGGACAGACTCGGCACCCTTGACTCTGAAGCTGGCGAAGATATACTCCCCATAGCAGTCTCTAGTTCTAATTTGTTTTAAGGATGTTAGTTCTTGGTGGTAGTAAAGAGCAGTGGCACCACCTCTCTGAAGTTGACGACAGTTGTGAATTGCTGAGTAGTTAGGCATGTTAAAGAGTTGAGTAGTATCCTCTTTCAACCATGTTTCAGTAAGTATAATAAAAGAGAATTTGTTGCCAATAGTTTCAATCAAGGCACTAACATCATCGAAGTGTTTACCTAGGGATCTAACGTTCAAATTGATTACAGAGATATTGTGATTATGAGGTAATACATTGTTTACATCATGTGCTGCAAAATATCTGCAATTTAGATCATTAAAGTGATTATTGTCATAGATAGTTGATAAGAGGTTAAGTTCTGGGTCTATACTTGTCTGCATAAAAAAAGCTGATTGCAGGAAAAACAAGGAAAGAAAGGCAAATTACAAGGTAGAAATAAGCTATAAAATAGGGAAAAATATATACACAATACTGTACAAAACAAACACAAAAGGGGCTTAGGGGTACAATGGAGTAAGGGAGTATGGCTAGGCTAGGCAACCTAGGTAATAAAAGAGATTAAAGAAAAAACATATAAACATGGACTATACAAAACACAAGATATAGAAATACAAAACAAAAAAATATAAGCAAGACTAAGCAATACAAAAAACAAATTGAGCAAAAATGAGGTAGATTGCTTACGAGTACTCTCAGGTACACTGTAAGTAACAATTTGCAATTTGAGATGCAGGCAAAGCCAGGGGTACAATGGAGTAAGGGAGCATGGCGAGGCTAGGCAACCTAGGTAATAAATGAAATCAAAGAAAAGTTGAATAATAAACATTGGCAAATTTAAGCTAATGATTAATAACTATAGATAGTTCAGTTATGACTGTATAATTAAAAAGACCTGAAGAACTACTTAATGCACTCAATTAAATAATTTCGGTAAATGACTAGGTAAGAGTAAGTTAAAAATTAAGTCAGAAAATGAAACAAGGAGACTTAGGATACCTAGCCCTACTAGTTGACAGGGGGTTAATTAAGTTAATTCATTGGGAGTGATAATAAGGTCAGACAAACCACATTGGGAGAGGAAAGTGTTGAGGTTTTCTTCTTTAGTAATTGTAAACATTTTGCCCTCTGCGGTTTTTCTCACCTTTATCAGACCATCTCTAACGAAGCACTGATGAATCGCATCTGGGTTTTGTTGACGGATTTGACGCAGGCGGTAGAGGAGTTGCTGTCTGTTCCTGGTCAAGCACTCGTTGATGTATAATCCCTTCCGTTGGGATGCAGCTGTCCGGACTAGATGGGATTTCGTGAACTGGGAAGACAGCTTCGTGTTCTGTCTTGTGTTGATGTAATTAATACCTTATTAAATACCACCTCACCTTACTTTTTCGGTCATATTTAATAATATATGTCTACAGGAAAGACTGCTACCAAAATATACTAATATATATATTAGTATATATATATATTATTAGTATATATATATATATATACTAATATATATATTAGTATATTTTGGTAGCAGTCTTTCCTGTAGACATATATTATTAAATATGACCGAAAAAGTAAGATTAATAATTCTAATACGAATTTTCTCTATCTTACGTTTCTTTTCACTGTTGATGGTAATTCAAAGATCAATTCTCCAAAATTCATTTTTATTTACTAATATATATATATATATATATATATATATATATATATATATATATATATATATATATATATATATATATATATATATATATATATATATATATATATATATATATATATATATATATATATATATATATATATATACACAAAACTATACACAAAATGAGGTAGGTTACTTTAACCCTTAACCACTTAACTGCGCCAACTGAGTATTCTCGGTCGGCGGAAAACTGCGCCAACCGAGAAAACTCTTTTTGATTTTTCAGTACCAATTCTAAATGTGTACGAGGTTGGTTGTGTACGAAATGGACTCGTAGAACCTCCAGTGAGAGGTAGTCATCTTTGAAAAAATTCCCAGAATGCCCTAGGGCTGCTGGCTGGGTTAGTAATGAATGAGCAACCATGGGAGGTGCACGCGCCTCTGGCTCCCAAACACCTGTCCGACGCAGTGTTGAAAGATAACACTCTGTCGGTGAAATTCAAACCTTATTGTTTGAAGAACATAAGGGTCATAATATTGGTTAAGCTAGGCGCAATAAGGACCTAACACAAAGGTCGGATGCAAGTGATACAGCACCTATGAGGATGATTCAGCGAGCATATCCAGTTGTAGCTCTGAGCGTCACCCTTGCAATCCTATGCTATCTACAATTTATTTAGATGATACATAGATGAATCGTTTTCTGCATTCAGTGATGATGCATCTGATACAAATAGCATAGATGAACAGTGTTAGCGGCTTCCATGGTGGTGATTTCCATAGATATTTTCAAGAATACCTGAATCTCTTCCTAACTGACGAACACTCTTTGAAGCTAGATGAATCTCTTTCTGACTGATGGACACTCTTGAGGTAAGCTGAATCTCTTCCTGTGTGGGACCATACAAGGCGATCTTTTCAAGACTACCTTACAAATTGATCTTTTCCTATAATCTTTTCAATACTACCTTATGCTTTACAAGCTTGGCTACATACAACCTACAAGTACTAAAGCCAAGGGTGTACGTGAGTGCGTTATTTGCAAGCACACAGAATGAAGAAACAGGAAGCAAAAATTTATCTGTACCTCCATGGTGCACTGAGAGCAAAGTCGCGCTGTGTACCAGGGGCTACTTCGTTGATTATTACTCACTTCTGAAGTACTGAGTGTATAATACAGTGTGTTACTGTGTATATAGTGTGTAAAACTGTACACATTGTAATTTTAGTGAATTTTTAACAGGTAATATTGCGACAATAAACATTTATTGTGGACACATTACTGACACATGTATCACAGTTCCATGGAACATTATGAACTTTCTACTGTATACATATTGTAAAGGACACAAATATGCATCATAAACGATAAAAAACAAATAAAACCGCATTGGAAATACATAAAGCAAATAATTGAAAATATGCAGGCGATGAGTCACAATAACATAGCTAAAGTATGTTGACCAGACCACACTAGAAGGTGAAGGGACGACGACGTTTCGGTCCGTCTTGGACTATTCTCAAGTCGACTGTGATGAGGAAGTAGAGACAGGCAATAAATAGGCAAGAGAGAGCTGAGGAGCAAAATAAGGTGTAGTAGAGGGGATAGTAATAATAATAATAAGAGTTGCAGAGGTCCTATTGGCCCAAACATTGAAATTATAATTGAAAATATATTTGTGGCAACACCTGGTGCTTGAATGGCCCGCACAACCGTGTCTGGGCGATTCACGCACGGGCGACCAGGCCCTGATGACGTCACAGTGCACCTTGTCCACGTCCCCACAGCCAAAGTAAGTGGAATTCGCTATTTATTTTTACATAGACATGTTCAGGGAAGGGAATTTATTATTTTACGAGGAAAAAATAATTTTTTGGGAACACTTTATTTCATGCGCACCGGGGGAATTTCACAATAGACTCAACGCAGCACGGTGGTTAAATTGCGCAACGCACCTGCAGGCCCTCGTCTGGTTTGCGCAACGTGCCTCTGGGTATTCGTATTTTTCACATTCAATATCCATTCCATTTAAAACTCCCGCGGCTACATGGGGATCACATCAGCTTCCTCAGGACTCGTGTAAACAGATGCCATCTTTAAAAAAAAAAACATGGGCCACATTCCCGGGTGTGAGAGCCTCAGTAGTAAGTGAACAACCAAGGCTGGCGCACACAGCATGAGCTCACAGCACTGCTGTTCAGCTTGTGACCACAGCATTGCCTAATAATGTCAAAAAATGTATATAACTTGTATTATTTAGCCATGATAGTATTACAGCAGAGCCTGAGTCTGATAATGACTGTATACAATGTTCAAATATCAGTGATTCAATGCTGTTCACAATGTTCACAGCACTAGCCATAGCACCACAAGCATTATTTTGTCCATCTAGGTATCTTCAAACGACTTCCTAGGTTCCCTTACAAAATAAACTTGTGGTCAATTATTCATTTACAGGATTTAGTGACCAGTATTGTATTGTGATAACAGCAGAATTGTGGTGATAATAAGCACTGTGCATAGTATTGTGGGAGGAGGAATTGTGGTGAGGGAGGGAGGGAGAGAATCCAGGTAGCCTCACTTTGTGTGGCAACCACTCTTCTTTTGCTCATCATACCTGCTTAGTGGTTTGCTATGGTGAACACATAACGTGCTCTTTGGGGGGTGTCATATTTGGAAGCTAAGCAGTTGAGGGGTTAAGGTACTTTCAAGTACACTGAAAGTAATAATTTGCACTAGGGGACACAGGCAAAGCC
Source organism: Procambarus clarkii (assembly GCF_040958095.1). NCBI lineage: Eukaryota > Metazoa > Arthropoda > Malacostraca > Decapoda > Cambaridae > Procambarus > Procambarus clarkii. The sequence continues at coordinate 35,794,632 of NC_091186.1, read as the reverse complement.
AAGAGAACAATGGAGCAAGGGTGGAGAGGCTAGGCAACCTAGGTTACAAAGAAAAAAGTTGAATAAAAATTCTAAAGTAATATAAACTTAATTATAATTTCTAAAAAAAAAAAATGCTTAGTTAAGATCCAAAAAAAATTGTATGAATTAATAAAAATGAACTAGAATAATTAATTCCAATAGATGACCCATACAAATTAAAATTACTTTGATCTATACTAACCCCTTAACTGCGTTATGGGTATGTAAAAAAAAAAAAAAATGAAATTGTACTTACTTGTACAATTCTAATGTCACTAATGATGTGACGTCATCATTCCCCCGTTCGCCCGTCACGTACGCTCCTGGGGCCAGTAGGGCGCGCGAGTTGCCGCAAATATATTTTTGTTCATTTTTTGTGCACAGTTCCAAATACATTTTATTTGTTTTTACGTGCTAATCCTATGTATAATGAACACGTACACTATATTATGGCAGTAAAACATCCGTACTGTCTGAAGACACTGTGTTACGTGCATGACACTTGTGTACACATTGTTGCACATATTTACCATGTATCATGCTAATTTATGTATATATACAATCTATTTACACACTATACACTGTCATACAGTATATACATTCACCATCAACACACACAGAACGCCTCGAGTGTGAGCAGCCACACCCAGCCAGCCAGTCCTCTCTTATTCCTCCAACATCGTACTCGCCATCACCCCTCCTCCCGCCATACTGTTATTCACACCAATGTTTCAGGTTCATTATGTTTATTTACAACACATTTACACACTCTACACTGTCACACACCATAAACACACTCAGAACTACGCGAGTGTGAGCTGCTACACCCAGCCAGCCAGTCCTCCCTCTATCCTCCAACATCAAACTCGCCATCACCCTTCCTCCCACCATACTCTTACTGCTTTTATTTCACTATTTACATATGTTATGTATACCTATCTACATGTTTTATTCACCAGAACTATGCAAGTAAGCCGGTATTGTGTCCAAACAGTACAGCTGTTACCATACACTGCATGAGAAATCACACAGCAGACAGCAGATGACGCTACGATTACGATGTCACCTCCCTCACCAAAATAGCTCCTCCCAACATACTCCTGTTGTTGTTATTGCACTATATACACACACTGTATATACCCATGTACATATGTGTTCCCCATAGCGAACCAGTAAGCTACTATGGTAAGTGTAACGTACGTTTATGTTACATTGTTGGGTTGATTAGATACACAGTGTTTAGCGAGTTTCATATTTATTTAGTAGTCCTGGATACAGCAGTGTCGTAGACGTTGAGACGAAGCCTGGAGCAGAGCAGAGAGCTGAGTGAGGCCGGAGTCGTGGAGCTCTATGTGGGAGAGCGTGGCGGCTCTATGTGGGAGAGCGTGGCGGCTCGATTGAGAATTGTGAGTGTCTGAACTCGGGGAGCGAGAGCGTGGTGGCTCGATGCGGTCATAGTCTGCTGTCTGCTCTGTGTCGAAGCTGTAGCATCTTGGGTTGATTAGGACTGTACACGCCGAGTGCTACATTGTCGACTGTGGAAACTGAACTGTTTTTTATTCATCAAATCATTGCTTATATGGTCTTACACCTCAGCTTCCTCCAACAAGGTGAGAAGAGTATTACCTGTAATTGGGGAAAGGATTGTAGCTTCTGTAATTAGTTATGCTATTAAGATAATGAGATAATGGAGCGAGTATAAGATTAACTCGCTACATAAGCAAAACAAGAGTGGCTGCCACAAACACACACAGTGAGGCTACCTCAATTCTCTCCCTCCCTCACCAAAATTCCTCCTTCCACAATTCTATGCACAATGCTAATTATAACCACAATCCTGGTCACTAATTACTGTAAATGAATAATTGACCACACGTTTATTTTGAAAAGGAACCTAAAAAGTCATTTGAAGATTCCTAGATGGACGAAATAATGCTGTGGCTAGTGCTGTTAACATCGTGAACAGCATTGAATCACTGATATTTAAACATTGTTCCCAGTCATTATCACACTCAGGCTCTTCCATAATACTATCATGGCTAAATAATACAGATTATATATATATTTTGACATTATTAGGCGGTGCTGTGGTCACACGCTGAACAGCAGTGCTGAACAGCAGTCAGACCAAATCTGGAATATGCAGTAGTTGTATGGTGCCCATATCTTAAGAAGTACATCAACAAACTGGAAAAGGTGCAGAGACATGCAACTACTGTAATTTACACGTATAAAATAGTAGAGGGGCTGGTCCCAAATCTGCACACAGAAATAATATAATTTGAGACCGGAAGGTATTAACTCTGTCAACATCAGAGGCCCGAGACTGTTCAACACGCTTCCACTACACATAAGGGGCATAACTGGCCGACCCCTCACAATGTTCAGGAGAGAACTTGATAAGCACCTCCAAAGGATACCTGATCAACCAGGCTGTGATTCATACGTCAGGCTGCGAGTAGCCGCATTCAACAGCCTGGTTGACCAGTCCAGCAACTAGGAGGACGACCGGGCCTGAGGGACGCTAAGCCCCGAAAACACCTCAAGGTAACCTCAAGGCAAGGCTAAAAGTTTTGTGAAGAAATGTTTGCACTGCAAGGTTGATATTCACTATGTCACCTATTTCAGACTCCCAGTTGATATTAGAGGCAAGAGAAATACAGTTGCTTTTAGAAGTTTCATTGTGCAGCTTAAAGATTATCTTCATTGCATCTAAGAGGCGGTTTACCTGCTTGATGGGGTTCTGGGAGTTCTACTCCTACTTCTACTCTACTGGGAGTACTTGAGGATTACTCTCTACTCTTCAAACTCTGACTTGTGAAAGTTTGGTCCACCAGGCTGTTGCTTGGAGTGGCCCGCAGGCCCACATACCCACCACAGCCCGGTTGGTCCAGCACTCCTTGGAGAAACCTATCTAGTTTTCTCTTAAAGATGTCCACGGTTGTCCAAGCAATATTTCTTATGCTTGCCAGGAGAACGTTGAACAACCACGGACCTCTGATGTTTATATAGTGTTGCAGGCGATGAGTCACAATAACGTGGCTGAAGTATGTTGACCAGACCACACACTAGAAGTTGAAGGGACGACGACGTTTTGGTCCGTCCTGGACCATTCTCAAGTCGATTGTTGATTGTTTATATAGTGTTCTCTGTGCCTATGGCACCCCTGCTCTTCACTGGTTTTATTATGCATTTTCTTCCGTATCATTCACTCCAGTATGTTGTTATTTTATTTTGTAGATTTGGAACCTGGCACTCTAGTATTTTCCATGTGTATATTATTTGATATCTCTCTCGTCGTCTTTCTAGCGAGTACATTTGGAGGGCTCTGAGACGATCCCAATAATTTAGGTGCTTTATCGCGGCTATGTATGCAGTATATGTTCTCTGAACTCCCTCTATTTCTGCAATCTTTCCTGCTCTGAAGGAGGAAGTGAGTACTGAGCAGTACTCAAGACGGGACAGCACAAGTGATTTGAAGAGCACAACCATTGTGATGGGATCTCGAGATTTGAAAGTTCTTGTAATCCATCCTATCATTTTTCTGGCTGACACAATATTTGCTTGGTTATGCTCCCTAAAGTTAGGTCATCAGACATCATTATTCCCAAATCCTTTACATGTTGCTTATCTACTATGGGCAAATTTGATTGTGTTTTGTACCATGTATTATGTTTAAGGTTCTCATTTTTACCGTATCTGAGTACCTGGAATATATCGCTGTTAAACATCATGTTTTTTCTCCTGAACAGTCAAAAACTTTATTAATACCTGCTTGTAGTTTTTCAATGTCTTCAGCAGAGGTAATTTTAATGCTGATTTGTGTGTTATCTGCAAAGGATGATACAAAGCTGTGCCTTGTATTTGAGTCTATATCTGATATGAGAATAAGGAAAAGCAGCGGTACAAGGACTGTACCTTGAGGTACAGAGCATTTAGCTGCGCTTGGACTCGATTTTATATGATTAACTGTTACTCTGTGTTCTGTTCGACAAAAAACTGAGTATCCAGCGTCCTACTTTACCAGTTATTCCCATTGACCTCATTTTGTGTGCTATCACCCCATGGTCACATTTATCGAATGCCTTTGCGAAATCCGTGTATACCACATCTGCACTCTGTTTTTCTTCTAATGCCTCAGTGATTTTGTCGTATTGGTCAAGTAGCTGTGAGAGGCATGTTCCTTCCGCTCTAAATCCATGTTGGCCTGGATTGTGGAGGTCATTGGTTTCCATGAAACTAGTGACCTGGCTCCTGATCACTCTCTCAAATACTTTTATTATGTGGGATGTTAGTGCAACTGGTCTGTAATTCTTTGCCAATGCTTTGCTCCCTCCCTTGTGTAGAAGGGCTATGTCTGCTGCTTTAAGCGCATCTGGTATCTCCCCTGAGTCCAAGCTCTTCCTCCACACTATACTGAGTGCCTGTGTTCACCTAGTTGCGTTTGTGGGGGTTGAGCTTTGCTCTTTCGGCCCGCCTCTCAACTGTCAATCAACTGTTTACTAACTACTTTTTTTCCCACACCACACACACACCCCAGGAAGCAGCCCGTGACAGCTGACTAACTCCCAGGTACCTATTTACTGCTAGGTAACAGGGGCATTCAGGGTGAAAGAAACTTTGCCCATTTGTTTCTGCCTCATGAGGGAATTGAACCCGTGCCACAGAATTACGAGTCCTGCACGCTATCCACCAGGCTACGAGGCCCCTACACCAGGTTACGAGGCCTGTGCTACTGGCACTTTGCATTTCTTTATAAATATTGATTTCCATGAGTCTGGACCCGGGGCATATTGTCAATTTCTCTTTCAAAATTTGCCACGTTCGTGTTGATATCAGTTATATTTACAGAGGTTTGGATATGACATATAAAGAAGTTGTCCGGATCTTCAACTTTCATGCTGTATATCAGAGTGCTAAACATGTCCTCATACAGCTTTTTAGGATTTCACTAATTTATTTGTCATCCTCAGTGCATGAACCTTCTCTAATACGAATAGATCCAATACTAGCAGTGGTTTTTGCTTTTGATTTTGCATACGTGAAGAAATATTTAAAGTTTTTCTTTATTTCTTGAATTGCTTTCTGTTCTAGATGCCTTTCTTCAATCTGATATGAATGCTTCAGTCTTTGTTCGATTTCTTCAATCTCCCTGTTTAAATTATTCCATCTATCTATGGAAGGTCGTGTCTGGTTAAGCATTTTCGTTAATTTTTTCCCTTCTTTTGTAGTGTCGTCTGTGTTCTCTTTCTGGCTTTCCTCAAAAGGAACATGTTTCATACAGACTTGATATGCTTCAGAAGTCAGATTTTTCCATTTCTTGAGTAGGATTTTAATTATTTAGAACATTTTCCCATCGAATGTTTGTAAGTTCCCCGTTTATTTTCTCCCAGTCTATTCTTTTATTATTAAAACTGAATTTAGTGAATAACCCTTCTCGCTTGTTGCTTCTCTTGAGCCTACTACAGTTATTAATGTTAGTTTGCACTTGAATGAGCTTGTGGTTCGAGTACGTAGTGTCTGAGACCGTAATGTCTCTGATTAGCTCGTCACTGTTCGTGAATATCAGGTTCAGCGTGTTTTTGTTCCTAGTTGGTTCTGTAATCTGCTGACTGAGCGAGAATTTGTCACAGAAACTCAGCAGCTCTCTGACCAGAGGTTGGTTATTTCCAAGTTGATTTCCTGCTATAATGTTATTGTTTACTATTCTCCATTTTAAACTGGGTAGACTGAAGTCTCCAAGGGAACATAATATCTGGTACTGGGTTTGTTAGGTTATCAAGGATATTCTCTAATTTGTGGATCTGCTCAGTGAATTCCTCAACTGTTGCATCTGACGGTTTGTATATTAAAATAATAATTAGATTTATATTTTCCAGCTTGATTCCAAGCACCTCTATCACCTCCTTGGTCGAGTTCAGGAGCTCTGTGCATGCCAATTCCTCTTTAATATACAGACCTACTCCTCCACTTGACCTAATTACTCTGTCACATCTAAATAGATTATAATTTGGGATCCAGATTTCACTATCCATGTGGTCTTTTGTGTGGGTTTCTGTAAATGCACCAAATATTGAGTTCGATTCTATTAGAAGGCCATTTATGAACTTAACTTTATTTCTTGATTTTGATTTTAGGCCTTGTATGTCTGCAAATATGAATGATTTCCCATATTGGGTGTCACTTCTGGTGGGCTTTGGTAGTTCTCTCCCCTCTCCACCCATGTCCAGGGAGTGTCGTTTTGGTAGTGGTTCGTCCAGTTTTGGTAGTAGTGTGGTTGTTGTGTGGTGTAGTAACTGTGTACTTGTTGATGATTTGTATTCCAGTCTTGTGGGTATCTCCCTTTCCCTCTGTAATATTGCAGTGGTTCTATCTGCCTGTTCCTTTCTCTTATATGTTTCTGCCTTCCTCTAAAAAATTTCCAGTACACTGTAGTTTCATATTGATCTTCCCGTTTATAACGTTATGTACCTCTCACGTGGAATTCTGGGCACTGAAGATTGTAACATTTTTGTCCCTAATTGAAAATTTACATAGTTTAGGGTGGAAGTATCTGCACTCCGTTCTAAAATGGCATATACCCCTCGCCAACAAGTTCCTGCATTTTCGAGGATGCAGAAAAGTGCATTTTGCACCTAATTTCCCATATTTGCAGATTCCTTGTGCATAGAATTTGCAAATATTTTCAGTTTTTATTTTTTTCAGGATATTTCTACCTGTGCCTGTCATGGCTGCATCTTTTTTGGAGCCATCTCCGTCTTTCATCTCAACTCCTTCGTTTATGCACTCTTTACCAATGTTGCTCTCATTGTTTATATTACCTGGCTCTGCAATATTGCTGTTGTTTTGTACCACAATACCATCTCCCTCCACACTACTGCTGTAGTTCTCTAAACTACCTGTTCCTGACTTTTGGTCATTAGCCAGTGTTCTCTTTTCACAGTCCGCATATATCACTGGTAGCTTTTCTGTGAATGTTAATCTCTGTGACTTGGGAATCTTTTTCATCAGTTGAGTTATGTTTTCCCATACTAACCTGTCATTTTTGCAAACCCAGTATATTCCTTGTCTGTTTGTGCATGCTGTAGATACTGCTACACACCTCAGGTGAAATCCTGTGTTACAGATGCAGGTTTATCAATGTTGGTTAGAAGAAATGTAGGGTAATGATCTGTGGTCCTATCGGTGATTATTCCTGAGGTAAGTGGAGAGGTATGTTAGTCCAGATGTGGTCAAGAGTAAAGGCAGTCGTTTCAGTAATTCTGGAAGGTTTAGTAATTAAGGGTATGAACAAGCAGGAATTCATACGCTTGAGGAAACTAGCAACTTGAGGGTTATCAGGCTCACAGAGGTCAATATTAACTCTTTTGCTGGCCCGGCAGGCGGCCTGGCGCACACCGCAAGTTGTTGTTGTTGTTGTTGAGTTAGGGGCGACGACGATCGTGGGATCGGATGCGCCCCGGCGTACCCGTGAAGGGTGAATCGCAAAGCCAGGAAAGGCGAAATGCTAAGCCAAACCGCGAAACGAGTGACGCCAAGCACTAGAAACTAATATGCCACACGGCAAAGCCACGCACAAAGGGAGAGGCAGAAGCACATAACAGAACAGGGCAAACAAACAGCCAGAAGGGCACACAGCATGTCATAGAGCAAATACACAAGAAATCAGAGCACATACTTGCCCGGGAACTTGGCCCGCGGGAATCTTACATTGAACGCCTCCCAGAGCACCCATTGCCAAGGGTCTCGTCCATCCACCGGGGACGCCATAACATCCGGAACCGGGGCAACAAACACCTGCAAACTGGGGACCCAGATGGTAGAACTCATGAGGCGAGAAGTCGCCACTCGCCCCCACAGGAAGGGAACCTGCCCCCCACGAAAGCACTCCGGTCCGTCAGACAGCAGTAACTCGGCAATCTTCGACCAGTGACCCGGTGGCATCACAGACGCCGGCAACACGTCCCCCAGGGCCCCAACGCGCACCCGCACCACAGGGGTACCCGCGGCCCCGGGCACACCACCAGACGACAGCAGGGAACCCGGACGGCGCGCATCCTTCCGTAACGTCACCACCAGGCCACGCCCAGCACCAGAGTCCACACCATCCCTGGCAGCGGAAGCCACCACCCCCCACTGCGGAGAGTCCCCCGGCGGAGAAAGAACCGAAGGCACGTCCGAGACACAGGCACCAGCACCAGCAGGCACATGGACCTCCGCCACCACGAACCGCGGAGACATCGACGCATCCGTATCCACACTGTCAACATCCGAAGCCCTACAGTCACTGAAGTCACCAACGTCGGCCCAGGAAGAAGACGAACGCCGGGAACGTTTCGGCACCGGCCGGATATCGTCCGAGCCGGTAAGTGACCCAGAAACACGGGTACCACGAGCCGAAGGAACCGACGCCAGGACGGCAGCAGCCTCCACCACAGGAGGAACCGGGCCACACACAGCAGGAGGCTCCGCAGTCACCCCAGCACCAAGCACATCCGGGACCCGAGTCACGGACACAGGGCCAGGCGCAGCATCAGAAGACGAGGGAGAAGACAGCGACGTCACACAGGGAGCTCCAGGAAGGCCCATGGGAGCAGTTGGAACAGCAACAGGATCAGGCAGACCAACCGACGGTACCTCAAGAACCGGAGGAGGGACGACAAGAACCGGAGGAACGGCAGGCGCCGCCGGGGAAGCTGCAGCAGCAGACGGGACGCGCACCACCTCATCAACATCACCGGAGACAGCCTCCAGAGGGAGCGGCGGGAAATCCTCGTCGCGGAACAAGTTGACAGGAGCAGCAGGGGCCTCAGAGCATCCGGCAGCCTGATGCCCCAACAGGCCACACCGGAAACAGGTACGAGGCTGCCGGGCATAATACACCCGGACGTAGTACCCCATAAGCCGGACAGAAGAAGGTATATCCGACCGCAGGCGCATCCCCAACGTGCGAATGTTTGTACGCCTACCTGCATACCGCCCCGAGGAGAGCGTGTTCACCCGCACGCTGACAACAGTACCAAAACCCCCGAAGTAACGCCGGAGGAGGTCATCAGGGAATTCCAGGGGCGCACCATGGATACTGACATAAGTCAGGGCACCACTGCGGTCCGAAATCGCCACAGAGCCGGCATCGTCTGGCAACGGCAACGTACGCCCCTCGTACCGACGGAGGAAGTCCCGGTACTCGTCCTCCCCCACGAACTTAATAACAACCCGATGGGCCGAAACGAGCTCCACACCGTAAACAGCTTCCACCGGAACACGAAGCATGTCACACATCACCATCTCGATGGTCGGATAACCAGCCTTACAAGTAAACTCCAGGCCCACGGAGTTCACACGCTGAACAGGAGGAAGATGGCCCCCCATGTCAGAACTGCCACGTCAACGCAGCCAGGCAGGCAACAAAACTGGTAGGGCAATGACGCCCACACCACCTGGCGACCAAAACAGCAAACAACTCCAACAGCCACGGAGGGTCGAGAAACGTCCTCACTCCACGGCTGCCAACAGTCGACCGCACACCGCAAGGAAGGCTGAGCATTGGCGGTGAGCACACAAACCACACTCAAATGTTTATACAGTGTGTCCTCACTTGAACGAGGTGTAGGTGTTATATGAGGCTAGGCCGATTCGTTTCACTGCGGAATTCGTTCTACGTGTCAGCCCCAAGCTGTCTCTCCCCTTCATGTGAAAATAACAGAGATCCTACATCCTCTATCGACAAAACAATAAATCACAGAAAATCTATTTATTATGTATTTATAATTTTGAACATGGCACATGATAGAACAATCAATGGTAAATAATTCCATATTAAAATCAAAACTATGTGACTGTTATTTGTGGCCGCAAATATGATGTAATGGCCAGGATTTCCAAAAGCCAACTGTATCAGTCTATATAAATATTCATAAACAATTCATTTATTATGAAGTCTTCATTTTCACTATGGCATTTGATAGAACAATCATTTACAAACAATTTGGATTAAAAATTCTACATATATGAGCATTATTCATTCCAATTAAACAAAATCACATAATTTTCTCAATACACTGAAGAGAGGAGGGGTGGTTGGCGGGCCGCCGGTAGTTGTCAGGTGTGGGTGGGAGGGAAAGGGGGGGGGGGGTAGTTTGTATCATATCCGCAGTAGAGTGGGGGACTGCTAGTAGCCGTAGAGTGAGGACGTTTACCGACCCTCCGTGGCTGTTGGGGTTGTTTGCCGTTTTGGTTGCCAGGAGGTGTGGGCATCTCTGCCCTCCCAGTTTTGTTGCTTGCTTGGCTGCGTGTTGACGTGGCAGTTCTGACATGGGGGGCCACCTTCCTCCTGTTCTGCGTGTGAATTCTGTGGGCCTGGAGTTTACTTGTAAGGCTGGTTATACGACCATCGAGATGGTGATGTGTGACATGCTTCGTATCCCGGTGGAGGCTATCTACGGTGTGGAGCTTGTTACGGCCCACCGGGTTGTTATTAAGTTCGTGAGGGAGGAGGAGTACTGGGACTTCCTCCGTCGGTACGAGGGGCGTACATTGCTGTTGCCGGATGATGCCGGCTCTGTGGCGATTTCGGACCGCAGTGGTGCCCTGACTTGTGTCAGTGTCCATGGTGCGCCCCTGAAGTTCCCTGAAGACCTCCTCCGGCGTTACTTTGGGGGGTTTGGTACTGTTGTCAGCGTGCAGGTGAACACGCTCTCCTCGGGGCAGTATGCTGGGAGGCGAACGAACATTCACACGTTGGGGATGCGCCTGCGGTCGGATATACCTTCTTCTGTCCGGCTTATGGGATACTACGTCCGGGTGTATTATGCCCGGCAGCCTCGTACCTGTTTCTGGTGTGGCCTGTTGGGGCATTAGGCTGCCGGGTGCTCCGAGGCCCCAGCTGCTCCTGTCAACTTGTTCCGAGAAGAGGATTTCCCACCGCTCCCACTGGAGGCAGTCTCCGGTGATGATGAGGTGCGCGTCCCATTTGCTGCTGCAGCTCCCCCGGTGACGCCTGACGTTCCTCCGGTTGTTGCCGACCCTCCTCGGGTATTGCGGTACTGTCGGTTGGTCTGCCTGATCCTGTCGCTGTCCAAGCTGCTCCCGTGGGCCTTCCTGGTGCTCCCTGTGTGACGTCGCTGTCTTCTCCCTTGTCTTCGGATGCTGCGCCTGGCCCTGTGTCTGTGACTCAGGTCCCGGATGTGCTGGGTGCTGGGGTGGCTGCGGAGCCTCCTGCTGTGTGTGGCCCGGTTCCCCCTGTGGTAGAGGCTGCTGCCGTTCTGTGTCGGACGTCGTCGGTTCATCCGGCTCATGGTACCCGTGTTTCTGGGACTGCTTCCGGCTCTGATGATATCCGGCCGGTGCCCAAACGTTCCCAACGTTCATCTTCTGCCTGGGCCGATGTTGGTGACTTCAGTGACTGTGGGTCTTCGGGTGTTGACGGTGTGGATACGGATACATCAATGTCTCCGCAGTTCGTGGTGGCGGAGGTCCATGTGCCTGCTGGTGCCTTTGTCTCGTACGTGCCTTCAGTTCTTTCTCCGCCGGAGAACTCTCCGCAGTGGGGGGTGGTGGCTTCCGCTGCCAGGGATGGTGTGGACTCTGGTGCTGGGCGTGGCCTGGTGGTAACGTTACGGAAGGATGTGCGCCATCCGGGTTCCCTGCTGTCGTCTGGTGGTGTGCCCGGGGCCGCGGGTGCGCGTTGGGGCCCTGAGGGACGTGTTGCCGGCGTCTGTGATGCCGCAGGGTCACTGGTCGGAGATTGCCGAGTTACTGCTGTCTAACGACCGGAGTACTTTCATAGTGGGCAAGTTCCCTTCCTGTGGGGGCGAGTAGCGACTTCTCGCCTCATGAGTACTACCATCTGGGTCCCCTGTTTGCAGGTGTTTGTTGCCCCGGTTCTGGATGTTATGGCGTCCCCGGTGGATGGACGAAACCCTTGGCAATGGGTGCTCTGGGAGGTATTCAATGTACAGTTCCCGCGGGCCAGGTTCCCGGGCAAGTATGTGCTCTGATTTCCTGTGTATTTGCTCTATGACATGCTGTGTGCCCCTCTGGCTGTTTGTTTGCCCTGTTATATTATGTGCTTCTGCCTCTCCCTTTGTGCGTTTCTTTGCCGTGTGGCATATTAGTTTCTAGTGCTTGGCGTCACTCGTTTCACGTTTTGGCTTGGCGTTTCGCCTTTCCTGGCTTTGTGATTCACCCTTCACAGGTACGCCGGGGCGCATCCGCTTCCACAATCGTCGTCGCCCCTAACTCAACAACAACAACAACAACAGTAGAGGGGGGGTGGCGGAGGCCAGACTGGCAGGTCTCGGGCCAAATTAAGCCTTGATCCAGACCAGACCAGGCCTCAGACCAAGCCTCGGATCAGGCCTCAGACCAGGCCTCAGACCAAGCCTCGGACCAGGCCTCGGAACAGGCCTTGGACCAGGCCTCAGACCAGGCCTTGGGACAGGCCTTGGGACAGGCCTCAGGACAGGCCTCAGACCAGGCCTCGGGCCAGACCTCAGACTAGGTCTTGGGCCAGTCCTCAGACAAGGCCTTGGGCCAGACCTCAGACCAGACCTCAGACCAGGCCTCGGGCGTGACCTCAGACCAGGCCTCAGGCCAGACTTCAGACTAGGCCTTGGACCAAGACCTCAACCAGACTCGGCCCAATGTTAACTGCATAGAGGCTAGCTGCCTCCTTACCCGCCCTAATACATCCCCTCACCACTGACCCCATGCATTATTATGAATTGTTCATTTTGACTGCAGAATATGGTAGAGCAATGCGTTACAAGCCACTGAAATGGTAAAATTTTCTCTCCTAACTTTGTCAAAAGCAGCAAGTGAGCTTAGTATCGATACAGGCACGTGGTGCAGCAGTCAGCTCGCGTCAACACTCACCCTCCTTCTCTTTCCACCCCCCTAATACATCCTCTCACCATTGACACCTCCATTTATTATGAATTGTTCATTTTGACTATAGAATATGATAGAGCTGTGTGTTACAAACAACTGAAATGGTAACATTTTCTCAGCTAATTTGGTGAAGAGCAGACAGTGAGTGAACTATCGAGGTGGAACATGGAGGCGCCAGCCACGTGTTGCCATTTACATGATAACTCGAGCCAGAGCTCTCCACTGACACAACCTGCTTCCCCTGACACCACTATTACTCCAGCTTCCCTGACAACCTGCACCACTGACACAACCTGCCTCCCCTGACACCACTATCACTCCATCTTCCCTGACAACCTGCACCACTGACACAACCTGCCTCCCCTGACACCACTATCACTCCATCTTCCCTGACAACCTGCACCACTGACACAACCTGCCTCCCCTGACACCACTATCACTCCATCTTCCCTGACAACCTGCACCACTGACACAACCTGCCTCCCCTGACACCACTATCACTCCATCTTCCCTGACAACTTCCACCACTGACACAACCTGCCTCCCTTGACACCACTATTACTCCAGCTTCCCTGACAACTTCCACCACTGACACAACCTGCCTCCCCTGACACCACTATCACTCCATCTTCCCTGACAACTTCCACCACTGACACAACCAGCCTCCCCTGACACCACTATCACTCCATCTTCCCTGACAACTTCCACCACTGACACCACCTGCCTCCCCTGACACCACTATCACTCCATCTTCCCTAACAACTTGCACCACTGACACAACCTGCCTCCCCTGACACCACTATCACTCCATCTTCCCTGACAACTTGCACCACTGACAACCTGCTTTCCATGAAAATAACTTACACCACCACCTGTCCCCTAACAATAAACCGTAACTACTGACACCACTTGCCCCTTGGTTACTTTGAGGTGCTTCCGGGGCTTAGTGTCCCTGCAGCCCGGTCGTCGACCAGGCCTCCTGGTTGCTGGACTGATCAACCAGGCTGTTAGACGCGGCTGCTCGCAGCCTGACGTATGAGTCACAGCCTGGTTGATCAGGTATCCTTTGGAGGTGCTTATCCAGTTCTCTCTTGAACACTGTGAGGGGTCGGCCAGTTATGCCCCTTATGTGTAGTGGAAGCGTGTTGAACAGTCTCGGGCCTCTGATGTTGATAGAGTTCTCTCTCAGAGTACCTGTTGCACCTCTGCTTTTCAACGGGGGTATTCTGCACATCCTGCCATGTCTTCTGGTCTCATGTGATGTTATTTCTGTGTGCAGGTTTGGGACCAGCCCCTCAATTATTTTCCACGTGTAAATTATTATGTATCTCTCCCGCCTGCGCTCAAGGGAGTACAGATTTAGGCTCTTTAGTCGGTCCCAGTAATTTAGATGTTTTACTGAGTGGATTCTAGCAGTAAAGGATCTCTGCACGCTCTCCAGGTCAGCAATTTCTCCAGCTTTGAAAGGGGCTGTCATTGTGCAGCTGTACTCCACTCTAGAGAGCACAAGCGTTTTGAAAAGTATCATCATCGGTATAGCATCTCTAGTGTGAAAAGTTCTTGTTATCCAACCTGTCATTTTTCTTGCAGTTGTGACGGCTACTTTATTGTGTTCTTTAAAGGTAAGGTCTTCCGACATGAGTACACCCAGATCCTTTACATTGCCTTTTCGTTCTATGTTATGATTTGCCCGAGTTTTGTACGTGGTTTCTGTTTTTATATTTTCAATTTTTCCGTAGCGCATGAGCTGGAACTTATCCTCGTTAAACACCATATTATTTTCTGTAGCCCATAGAAAGACCTGATCTACATCTGATTGGAGGTTTGCCGTGTCCTCTATGTTGCCAACTCTCATGAAAATCCTAGTGTCATCTGCAAAGGATGATACAGTGCTATAGGTTGTGTTCCGGTCTATGTCCGATATGAGGATGAGAAAAAGTACTGGAGCAAGCACAGTACCCTGGGGGACTGAGCTCTTCACGGCTGATGGGCTGGATTTTATTTTGTTGACTATTACACATTGGGTTCTGTTAGTCAGGAAATTGTAGATCCATCTGCCTATTTTCCCGATAATTCCTTTTGAACGCATTTTATGTGCAATAACACCATGGTCACATTTATCAAAAGCTTTTGCGAAATCTGTGTAAATTACATCAGCGTTTTGTTTGTCTTCCATAGCATCTAATGCCATATCATAGTGGTCCAGCAACTGCGACAGGCAAGAGCGCCCTGTTCTGAAACCATGTTGTCCGGGGTTATGGAGATGCTGTGATTCCATGTATTTTGTGATCTTACTTCTTAGCACTCTCTCAAAATTTTTTATGATGTGCGATGTTAGTGCTATCGGTCTGTAATTTTTTGCCTCTGCCTTATTTCCTTCTTTATGGAGTGGTGCTATCTCTGCTGTTTTTAGTATGTCAGGGATAACGCCAGTATCTAGGCTTTGTCTCCACAGAATGTGAAGGGCCTGCGATAGTGGTTTTTTACAGTTCTTGATGAATATGGAGTTCCAAGAATCCGGGCCTGGTGCAGAGTGCATAGGCATACTGTTTATGGCTTCTTCAAAATCTAGTGGGGATAGGGCGACGTCTGATATATGATTTGATGTTGGTATCATATCCATGAAAAATTCATTTGGGTTATCAATCTTTAGTGCATTTAATGGCTCGCTGAAAACAGAGTCGTACTGCTTCCTCACTAACTCGCTCATTTCTTTGTTGTCATCGGTGAAAGTTCCATCTCCCTTTCGCAGGGGCCCGATACTAGATGTGGTTTTTGATCTTGATTTTGCATAGGAGAAAAAATATTTCGGATTTCTCTCTATTTCACTGATGGCCTTTTGCTCTCTTTGCCTCTCCTGGGTTTTGTATGATTCTTGTAGCTTGAGTTCAATTGTTTCTATTTCTCTACCTAACCTTCTTTGCCGTTCTTGAGATAGGGTGCGACTCTCAAGTTGTTCCGCGATTCGTTTTCTTCGCCTATATAGGGAACGACGTTCCCGTTCCAATCTGCATCTCTTTCTCTTTTTTCTTAGGGGTATGCGGTTTGAACATATTTCTAGTGCTACTGAGCTTATTTTTTCCAGGCACTGGTTCAGGTTTGCATTTCCTAGCTGTTTTTCCCAGTTTATTTCTGTGAAGTCCTGGCTTATTTGCTCCCAGTTTATCCGTTTATTATTGAAGTTGAATTTGCTGAAATCTCCTCCACCGGGAATCTGGACTGGTTTTGAAGGTCCATTCCCCATGGTTGTCAGAACTTCAATTAAGTTGTGATCTGAGTAACAGGTATTTGTAATCATTATGTTCCCGATCAACTCATCATTATTAGTGAAAATGAGGTCCAGCGTGTTCTCCTTCCTAGTTGGTTCTACTATTTGCTGGTTTAAGGCAAACCTATCGCACATCCGTAACAAGTCATTTGCATGTGCCTGTTCATTTAGGCTACTTCCTGGTATTCTTTCTGATATTACTGTATTAGCCAGGTGCTTCCATTTCAGGTGCCGTAGGTTGAAGTCCCCAAGCAGGATGATGTTCGGAGCTGGATTTGTGAGGTTTTCCAAGCAGTGCTCTATTTTCATTAGTTGGTCTTTAAACTGCTGAGGGTTTGCCTCCGGTGACTTATATACAAGGACAACAACTACATTTAGGATCTCTATTTTGACTATCCGCACTTCCACCATATCATTTGAGGTGTTTAGCAGCTCAGTACAGATGAGTGTGTCTTTGATGTAGAGGCTGACCCCACCCTGAAGCCGGTGTTTCCTATCACATCTGAAGAGATTGTATTCCGAGATCCATATTTCACCATCAAGGTAGTCCTTTGTGTGAGTTTCCGTTAGGGCTGCAAACACTGCATTTGCCTCATGAAGGAGGCCATCAATAAAGTGAACTTTGTTGGATTTGCGTGTTTTTATACCCTGGATGTTGGCAAATATAAATGATGTTATCGTGTTATCTTGAGATGATTTCGGGGCTTTTTTTTTTAGTGTCCCCGCGGCCCGGTCCTCGACCAGGCCTCCACCCCCAGGAAGCAGCCCGTGACAGCTGACTAACTCCCAGGTACCTATTTACTGCTAGGTAACAGGGGCATTCAGGGTGAAAGAAACTTTGCCCATTTGTTTCTGCCTCGTGCGGGAATCGAACCCGCTCCACAGAATTACGAGTCCTGCGCGCTATCCACCAGGCTACGAGGCCCCCAGGTGTTAGTGGAAGTGCTGGATGCTTTAATTGGTGTTAATATCTGAGGCTCTGGTAAGGCCACTGTGTTTGCGTCCTCTCTAGCATTTGACCGAGTTGGTGGTAGAGTCTGGTCATTTTTAGCCATTCTTCTCCTCCTCCTCTTGCTAAAAAATTATCCTGGTCGATGGAGTAGTGGCTGTTTTTATAGTGGTAGTCTGTCGGTTTTATTCGCCTGGTACCTCTTATATGAAAAGCTGGGCATTCAGCATTGAAGCACTCTTTCCTGTCCAAAGAGTTCTTGCAAATTTCTGGGTGAAAGAATTCACAGCTTTTGGTACATTTACCTGTATTGAGGAGGTTTCTGCACTTTCTAGGGTGATCGTATGTACATGTTCCATTTATTCTTCCCGATTCCCCATGCTTACAGGTAGCCCATCTGTAATACCAACAGATTTTGGGGCCTTGTTTTGTTTGTGTCTCTCTGCCAGGGACCGCACTCTGCTGCGGCGCCCCGACACTGTGCCCTGCTCCGGTGCCTGTGACACTGTGCCCTGCTCCGGGGCCTGTGACACTGTGCCCTGCTCCGGGGCCTGTGACACCGCGCTCTGCTCCGGTGCCTGTGACACCGCGCACTGCTCCGGGGCCTGTGACACTGTGCCCTGCTCCGGTGCCTGTGACACTGTGCCCTGCTCCGGGGCCTGTGACACCGCGCTCTGCTCCGGTGCCTGTGACACCACGCTCTGCTCCGGGGCCTGCGACACCGCGCTCTGCTCCGGTGCCTGTGACACCGCGCTCTGCTCCGGTGCCTGTGACACCGCGCACTGCTCAGGCATCCCCGACTCCGCGCCCTGCTCAGGCATCATCGACTCCGCGCCCTGCTCAGGCATCCCCGACTCCGCGCCCTGCTCAGGCATCCCCGACTCCGCCCCCTGCTCAGGCATCCCCGACTCCGCCCCCTGCTCAGGCATCCCTGATTCCGTACCCTGCTCAGGCGTGCCCTGCTCAGGCATCCCCGACTCCGTGCCCTGCTCAGGCATCCCCGACTCCGCGCCCTGCTCAGGCGCCGCTGCCACAGAGCTCTGTGCCACAGCTGGTTGTACCTTGGTGTCATGTACAGTTTGTTTGAAGACATTAGAAATTGCTATGCAGGCATTAATTAGTAATTCTCTGTTTTCGGCGGGAGTTTTATCCAGGATTTCCATCAATTTCAAAAAAGTTACATCATCCTTTTTGCAGAGCCAGTACACAGAGTGGTCACTGGGACCATTTCTCCTTGAATTGTTAGTCATGTTGGCACATTTTTTGTGTATGGCTGCTGAACAGAGTTGGCATTGAAAGCTCTGTTGGTAATCTACCTTCATGTTGCATTCTATGCACGTTTTTATCAAAGCCATTTTTGGACACTTCTGTTCAGTGGTGATGGTCTTACAAGGTGGGGTGTTGACCAGTGGGGGAGTTGACCGCGGGTGCTGGCCGTGGGAGCTGGCCGTGGGTGTTGACCGTGGGTGTTTACCAACTTGAGATAGGCCTGGAAGAGGCTGTATGGACGGCCAGTGGTGCTACCACGTGTCGCACTCTTAATTTGTTTTGTTCACTTGTTAGGTTACATTACTTGCATTTTCCCACTAGTTATCATACAGCGGATGCGTCTAGTTTCTGTGTCTGGGCACTAGTTACCTGAGTACGTTACACTATTTGAAAAAATACACACACAAAGGGTACTGGGGTGGGCCTACCTCCAAATGGCCCTTGTTTACATACACACGACGGAATTATTTTGTGTATAATTTGTTCACTTGATATTAAATATGTTATCTTAATTTTTCTTATAATAGACACAGGTTTTGCATAGAGAGCTTAGCACTATGGGCACTGATTACTTAATGTTTCAATAGCGAGAGATGTGATTTATTGACGACTTGGCAACTATCGCCTAAGGCCTCCTGGCACCACGAGGGCAGGCCTTGACTACACACGAATTTCACTTATTTTTCCTTGAACACAAACGGTCGGATGGTAATCACTATGATATATTGGTTAATATGTTGAGACACACTTTAAAAGTTATCTGACTGTGTTTAGTTCCTGTATCACTGAAATGTCCCTAGATATATATTGTTTTCCGCGGAGCTCGCACCGCGTGGCCCTTCCCCTCTCACACCCAAAACACAACTCTCACCAATGACCCCTTGACACCATTTTATCATCCTTCAACTATTTCTCCCTAGAAACAATGGGTAAGCATAATAAAACACTGTATAACTGTTTACACTTTGGAGAATCATAGTTGATGACAGCCACCTCCGACGCTCGGTCTCAGTGACTGCTTGGATGAACAATCCTCGCTTAATCAAACATTTGTATGTTCCACTGAACATTTAGTACCGAATTAAATTTGTTTGGATCTTCTGGGAATTCGCTAGAGCGGGGTTCGTTGGTGAAGATGAACTGTACTCTTTTCAGCTTTCTAACCTCAATTTTCATGCTACGTCATTCATTTTGCTATCAAACTGTTCACAATATAAAGTGGCATATTTAAAACCAGTCCCATAATATTCGGACAATAAATGGAACTTTTAAAAATGCATTAATTGATGATGGCATTACCTTCATCAGGGACTCAGCGTGTTTTGGTTTTATGTCGATACGCTCATCAGGCCGCGAAACCCCTGATATTATTAGTTGGTTTTTGTTAACCCTTGGGCTGCTCTTGTGATTTTAGCCTGCAACACGTCTTATAAAAGTGTTCATCTGTGTTTCCTGATCATGGGACAAATAGAAAATAATTTGTGACATTTTGGCCACAATAGGGTGAGGAAGTCTGGCAAAAGTGAGGCGTTGACAGAGTAATCATCGGAGGCGGTCAGCTTCACCCGAGCTGTCAGGCGGGAGTTGCCATAGAGATATTATTACTTAATTATATCAATGTCTTTGATTTTTTTCATTTTTTTGAGTAATATTATTCAATAGTGGTGAGGAAGTGATATATTTGTGGTGAGTGTGATATATTTATATAATAAAATGTGTGACCCATCGCTATACTCAAAAAGTATTGTGGGCATATTAGTGATTCCATTACAGTGCATCCTCACTCTAACGAACCCTACTCTAAAGAATTCCAGGATGGTCCGAACAAATTGCATTTGGGGCTAAATGTTCAGTGGAACATACAAAAATTACTTTGTGTTGTTCCACTGATGGTGATGACCTAGGCCGGTATGGCAGGGCTGTGAGAGCTGTGTACTGTACACACTCTCCACAGTGTTCACTTCAATATCTGTATCACTAGTATCAGACACCTGTGTTAGGTCTTTTTCCATATTTGAGTTATCAAAATCCCTGGCATGCTCATCTTCAAGGAATATGCCCTGTATTTTAACATCAGAGAGTGTTTTCTCAAAAACATGGCCAACTAGAGACTGGGAGCTCAATATGGATACATACAAAATGGTTGCTACCTTGAATATGAGCCTGCCCACAACCGTGGGGAATGCTGGGAATTTTTTTCAAGCTGGCAAACACCTCAGGAATCCATCTTGTACCCAAGTTTTGAACCCTACAATATACCTACGAGTGCCTTAACCACTGTGATGCGCCGAGTTTATTGTGACATTCCCCGTGCACATGAAATCAAGTGTTCCCCCAAAAATGTTTTTTTTAACCCTGAACATGTCTATGTAAAAATAAATACAAAATTCCACTTACTTTGGCTGTGGGGACGTGGAAAAGGTGCGCTGTGACGTCGTCATGGCTGGTCGCCCGTACCAGAAACTCCCAGAAACAAGCGTGCAGGCCATTCAAGCATTGCGAGTTGCCACAAATATATTTTCAATTATTTGTTCTATGTATTTCCAATGCGGTTTTATTAGTTTTTTTTATTGTATATGATGCATATTTTTGTTATTTACAATATGTATACAACAGAACGTTCATAATGTTCCATGGAACTGTGATACTGTGTGTCAGTAATGTATCTACAATGTTTATTGTTGCAATATTACTTGCTAAAAATTCACTAAGATTACAATATGTATAGTTTTACACACCATTTACACACTAACACACTGTATTACACAATCAGTACTTCAGAAGTGAGTAATAATCAATGAAGTAGTCCATGGTACAAAGCGTGACTTCGCTCTCATTGCACCAGGTACAGATAGATTTTCGCTGTTTCTTTGTTCTGTGTGCTTGCAAATAACGCACTCACGTACACCCTTGGCTTTAGTACTTGTAAGTGGCATGTAGCCAAGCTTGTAATGCATAAGGTAGTCTTGAAAATACTGCTTTGTAAGGTCCCTGACTGGAAGATTCAGTCATTTATGGCAAGTGTCAGTCAATCTAGAAGAGATTCAGCCATTCTGGAAGAGATTCAGCTAATCTTGAAAATATCTATGGAAAACACCACCATGGAAACCGCTAACACTGTTCATCTATGCTACTTGTATCAGATGCATCATCACTGAACCCAGAAAATGATTCATCTATGTATCACCTATATAAATTGGAGATGGCATAGGTGGCGTTCACAGTTACAACTGGATATGCTCGCTGTATCATCCTCATAGGTGCGGTAACACTTGCATCCGACCTTTGTGTTAGGTCCTTATTGCGCCTAGCTTCATCAATATCATGACCCTTATGTTCTTCAAGCTATAAGGTCTGAATTTCACCGACAGAGAGTGATCTTTCAACACTGCGTCGGACAGGTGTTTGGGAGCCAGAGGCGCGTGCACCACCCCATGGTTACTCAATACTAACCCAGCCAGCAGCCCTTGGGCATTCTGGGAATTTTTTTCAAAGGAAGGTGCCTCTCACTGGAGGTCCCAAGAGTTCATTTTGTATCCAACCTACCGCGAGCGTGTTTTGACCCTGTACGAAAAAAAAAACTTTTGTCGGTGGGGACAGTTATTGGCAAACAGCATTTGTCGTTTGGCACAGTGCAGTGGTTAAGGTGTTATGCGCACCCCTTGATCGAGCGAAATTAGGCACTAATGCATTTCAGAGGGTTAATACACTCAACAAAACTGGTTAATAATACCATGACTAATACAATCCACATCACTGGGTAATGCCAATATGATGAATACACTCACCATCACTGGGTAATGAAAACACCAAGATAAACTCTTGTGTGGCTCCAGGCTATTTAGCATTTGTCACCCACAGGCGCATACCAAAAAAAAAATTATTTTTCTTCCTAACCTGTTAAGTCATGTTCCCTGGCCACGAGAAAAAAAATTCAATTGAACTTACCGACGACGTAATTGAGCCGACAAGATGAGCGATGACGTCACACCCTGCAAGATCGCTCATGCACAGTGTGTCCCAGAGGCGTCACGCGCTCTTCAAGCAGGCAGAGTTGCCACGAATTTATTTTCGTGTCATTATTTACAGTGTCTATGCCTATTTTATTAGCAATATTAGTCACAAATTGTGTTGCACATAATGTTACATCACAGTCATTGTCAATAAATGTTACATACATCGAGTATACACATGTGCACACAAATGTTTTCCATTACGCCATTATATTATGTAATCACAATGTTCATTATTATATGTACACACAAGCACGCACTATGTACAGGTTTTTGCATTATTATAGCACATTTAGAATTCTTGGAGAGAGTGGTAGTCGTTGAAGCAGTCGACAGCACACAATGGCACTGCACACGCTTCACACCATGTTTGCACCACTTTACGTTTCTGTACTCTCCTTGTTGTTGTTTTACATACTGGGCATTCATGTTGGCCTATTGCACGCTTTCCAGCTGGTGGCAAATGTTTTAGTCTGTGTTGCTGAAAGGCCTCCATGTGAGCGAGCCTGGGTGTTGCAGCATGCTGCAACACTGAGTTCATGGTTGGTCTTTGCATGCCAGGGACATCTTTACCAAACTTTGCTAATAACTGTGTTGCAAGTCACCAGTGGAGTCCCACAGGGCTCTGTACTTGGACCTATCCTGTTTCTGATATACGTAAATGATCTCCCAGTGGGTATAGACTCACTCCTCTCAATGTTTGCTGACGACGCCAAAATTATGAGAAGGATTAAGACAGAGGAGGGACAGCTTGAGGCTTCAAGAAGACCTGGACAAGCTGCAGGAATGGTCGAACAAATGGCTGTTAGAGTTTAACCCAAGCAAATGTAATGTAATGAAGATAGGGGTAGGAAGCAGGAGACCAGATACAAGGTACCATTTGGGAGATGAAATACTTCAAGAGTCAGAGAGAAAGACCTGGGGGTTGATATCACACCAGACCTGTCCCCTGAAGCTCATATCAAGAGGATAACATCAGCAGCATATGCCAGGTTGGCTAACATAAGAACGGCCTTTAGAAACTTGTGTAAGGAATCTTTCAGAACATTATATACCACTTATGTCAGACCAATCCTGGAGTATGCGGCTCCAGCATGGAGTCCATATCTAGTCAAGCATAAGACTAAAATGGAAAAGGTTCAAAGGTTTGCCACCAGACTAGTACCCGAGCTGAGAGGTATGAGCTACAAGGAGAGACTACGGGAATTAAACCTCACTTCGTTGGAAGACAGAAGAGTTAGGGGGGACATGGTCACCACATTCAAGATTCTCAAGGGAATCGACAGGGTTGATAAAGACAGGCTGTTTAACACAAGGGGCACACGCACTAGGGGACACAGGTGGACACTGAGTGCCCAAATGAGCCACAGATATATTAGAAAGAACATTTTTAGTGTCGGAGTGGTTGACAAATGGAATGCATTAGGAAGTGATGTGGTGGAGGCTGACTCCATACACAGTTTCAAGTGTAGATATGATAGAGCCCAATAGGCTCAGGAACCTGTACACCTGTTGATTGACAGTTGAGAGGCGGGACCAAAGAGCCAGAGCTCAACCCCCGCAAGCACAACTAGGTGAGTACACTACCCGAGAACATCACCATCACTACACTACTCTTGGTGCCTCATGTTGTTCCATGCGGTGGCGCTTGGCTGGGCGAGACACTGCTGACGCGACAAATTCTCGCCCAGTAACACCTTGGAAGTAGACACTGGGTGAGGTGGTATGGGTGAGCGTATAGGCCTCGCCATGGGAGGAGGCTGTATCTCATTTTCACTGTCCGTGCTACTATCATCGGTCAATTGTGTGTAGTCTTTATCAATGTCAGTCATCAAAATCACTTTCCTCACCATCAGAAAATAATTCACTGGTTATTTGCTCTTGGGCGAGTGATTGCATGGTGCGTGCCCGGGAAGCGTTCGGCCGTGCGCTTGACATGGTGGCTGCTGGGTAACTGATGCCTCCCACGCGATGGTAGCATCAGCTGGATTTTTTTTACAAAACGGCGTCTGTTTACTATAGCCCCTAAGCAGCGTATGGGAGCCCCCACTACCCCGCGGGCCTTTCAAATCTTGCGTTGTACTCCAATGCATCATATGATGTAAAGCGCAAGTTACTGCAAGTCACTTAACCCATCATATGATGTGTTGCGCACTTAAAGGGTTAATACACTCAGCATCACTAGTTAATGACAACATAATAAATATACTTACCATCACTAGTTAATGACAATATCATGATACACACACACACTGGCAGTACAGTAAGAATAAAATTGTCCTTACCATCATTAATGGGTAGAAGTTGTGTTTGCTATCGTCCTGGGAAGCTGACCAGAGATGGAAGCAGTATTACCTATTAAGGCAAAATAAAACAAATTTAAGGTTTCTATGACTAAATTTTTCCCACCAAAACATAGTAAATTTTTTGAAAAATTTAATAATTTTTTTAAGGTATTGTGCTTTGAGCAAAAGTAAGGAGGGTAGGCAGGAGTAAGGAGGGTGGGCCGGAGTAAGGAGGGTGGGCCGGAGTAAGGAGGGTGGGCCGGAGTAAGGAGGGTGGGCAGGAGTAAGGAGGGTGGGCAGGAGTAAGGAGGGTGGGCAGGAGTAAGGAGGGTGGGCAGGAGTAAGGAGGGTGGGCAGGAGTAAGGAGGGTGGGCAGGAGTAAGGAGGGTGGGCAGGAGTAAGGAGGGTGGGCAGGAGTAAGGAGGGTGGGCAGGAGTAAGGAGGGTGGGCAGGAGTAAGGAGGGTGGGCAGGAGTAAGGAGGGTGGGCAGGAGTAAGGAGGGTGGGCTGGAGTAAGGAGGGTGGGCTGGAGTAAGGAGGGTGGGCTGGAGTAAGGAGGGTGGGCTGGAGTAAGGAGGGTGGGCAGGAGTAAAGAGGGTGGGCAGGAGTAAGGAGGGTGGGCAGGAGTAAGGAGGGTGGGCAGGAGTAAGGAGGGTGGGCAGGAGTAAGGAGGGTGGGCTGGAGTAAGGAGGGTGGGCTGGAGTAAGGAGGGTGGGCAGGAGTAAGGAGGGTGGGCAGGAGTAAGGAGGGTGGGCAGGAGTAAGGAGGGTGGGCAGGAGTAAGGAGGGTGGGCAGGAGTAAGGAGGGTGGGCAGGAGTAAGGAGGGTGGGCAGGAGTAAGGAGGGTGGGCAGGAGTAAGGAGGGTGGGCTGGAGTAAGGAGGGTGGGCTGGAGTAAGGAGGGTGGGCTGGAGTAAGGAGGGTGGGCTGGAGTAAGGAGGGTGGGCAGGACTAAGGAGGGTGGGCAGGACTAAGGAGGGTGGGCTGGAGTAAGGAGGGTGGGCTGGAGTAAGGAGGGTGGGCAGGAGTAAGGAGGGTGGGCAGGACTAAGGAGGGTGGGCAGAAGTAAGGAGGGTGGGCTGGAGTAAGGAGGGTGGGCTGGAGTAAGGAGGGTGGGCAGGAGTAAGGAGGGTGGGCTGG
Source organism: Procambarus clarkii (assembly GCF_040958095.1). Lineage (NCBI taxonomy): Eukaryota > Metazoa > Arthropoda > Malacostraca > Decapoda > Cambaridae > Procambarus > Procambarus clarkii. The sequence goes on along the minus strand of NC_091186.1, from coordinate 35,768,799 downwards.
AGTAAGGAGGGTGGGCTGGAGTAAGGAGGGTGGGCAGGAGTAAGGAGGGTGGGCAGGACTAAGGAGGGTGGGCAGAAGTAAGGAGGATGATCAGGAGTATGGAGGGTGGGCAGGAGTTAGAAGAAGCCAGCCAGGAGTAAGGAGGGTGGGCTGGAGTAAGGAGGGTGGGCAGGACTAAGGAGGGTGGGCTGGACTAAGGAGGGTGGGCAGGACTAAGGAGGGTGGGCAGAAGTAAGGAGGGTGGGCAGAAGTAAGGAGGATGATCAGGAGTATGGAGGGTGGGCTGGAGTAAGGAGGGTGGGCAGGAGTAAGGAGGGTGGGCAGGAGTAAGGAGGGTGGGCAGGAGTAAGGAGGGTGGGCAGGAGTAAGGAGGGTGGGCAGGAGTAAGGAGGGTGGGCTGGAGTAAGGAGGGTGGGCTGGAGTAAGGAGGGTGGGCAGGAGTAAGGAGGGTGGGCAGGAGTAAGGAGGGTGGGCAGGAGTAAGGAGGGTGGGCAGGAGTAAGGAGGGTGGGCAGGAGTAAGGAGGGTGGGCAGGAGTAAGGAGGGTGGGCAGGAGTAAGGAGGGTGGGCAGGATATGCACAGCTTAAGGGTTAATACAGAACTGTACTGTATAAAATGCATAAAACTTCAAAACTAACAATATTTCACTAATTATAACAATAATATTATAAATAAAACAACTTGTAACAGTCAATATGTATATTAAATTTTCAGTATGCCTATAAAATAAGCACAGGTCATGTCAACGCGTTGGACCTGGATGAGATGGCTGGCACCATGTGCTTCTCCTCTTCCTGGGGTAAAAACGTCGGGCTCACGCGCGAAGGATTTTGTGATAAATTTGAACAATTTTTACTGTTTGAACTCATTTAATCTGTCAAGATGTCTCAGAGCAGCATTCATGGTATTGAAGGTATAAAACAAAAGAGAAAACATTTGTCAATTTATCAGAAAGTTGACTTGATAGAGAAAGCAGAGCGTGGATACTCTGTCACTCGACTCACCCAAGAATTCAACATCGGTAAAGATACAGTTTGTGATATAAAAAAAAAGGATAATATTAAGAAATTCTTTGCTCAAACTGATGCAATACGCAACAGGAAAACACTGAAGCCTGCTAAGTACAGTATACGGATTTGAACTCGTCTTTATTAAAATGGTTTACAGAGCATGGTGCGAAAGGAATTGCTGTTTCAGTTGATTCTATTAGAAATGCAGCTGAAAGACTTACTGTAAAGTTAAACATAGACAATTTCAAGGCTAGCACTGAATGGGCATGTAAATTTAAAGAGAGGTATGACATCATTAACAAGAAAATTTGTGGCGAGACATTAAGTGCAGATGTTGGAAGTGCTAATGCATATAAGCATAAACTTTCTCAGCACATTATATCTAATAATCTAAGCTGGTTTTAAGTGTACAATGCAGATAAAACAGGCTTTAACTGGAAATTGCCTTCAAAGAAACACTTTGGCCTTCAGGCTTGAGTAGAGTATTCCTGGTTGCAAGGTCAAGAAGGAAAAAATTTCAGCATTATTGTGCTCTAACGCAGATGGCAGTCACCGAACAAAGTACGCAATTGTTGGGAAATCTGCCAACCCAAAAGCATTGAAAAACTGCATGAACAGACTACCTGTCATCTACTACAACACAAAAAATGCCTGGTTCACACAGATTATTTTTGAGGATTGGTTCCAGAATCACTTTTATAAATTAGTAAAAAAGCAGCAGATCAATGAGTGGAGAATTCATCCTGCTGAGGTAAAGGTAATGCTGTTGACTGATAATGCCCCAGCTCACCCCATTGCTAAATTAACATCGCCTGATGGCAAAATAACATGTATGGCTTTACCACCAAACACTACATCTGTAATACAGCCCATGGATTAGGGGGTTATCTATGCTCTCAAAAGGCTTTGTCTGGCTAATGTCTGAGGCTAATGCCTGAGCTATGAATTTAGACATTATGGAAGTTCTGCTCTCTGAGGAAGACGAGATACTTAACCACTGCACTGCGCAACGCGCTTGTAGGCGCTCGTCGGGTGGTGCGTAACACACCTCAGGGATCTTATAGGTATAGCATATGATTCAAAACTCCCGCAGCTACATGGGGTTCACATCAGCCTCCTCAGGGCTCTTGTAAACAGACGTCATTTAAAAAAAATCGTGGGCAACATTCCCGGGTGTAAGAGCCTCAGTACTGAGTGAGCAACCAAGGCTGGCGCATGCAGCATGAGCTCACAGCACTGCTGTTCAGCTTGTGACCACAGCATTGCCAAATAATGTCAAAATATATATGTAACTGGTATTATTTAGCCATGATAGGACGATAATAGCAGGATTGTGGTGATAATTAGTGCTGTGCATAGTATTGTGGGAGGTGGAATTTTGGTGAGGTTGGGAGGCAATCGAGGTAGCGTCAGTGTGTGGCAGCCACTCGTTTTGCTCACCATACTAGCTTAGTGGTTCACTATGGTGAACACAAATGTAGATACATATACCGTATATAATGTGTGTGTATATAGTGTAATAACAGCAACAGGAGTATATTGGGAGGAACCATTTTGGTGACGGAGGTGGCGTCGTACTCGTAGCGTTGTCTTCTGCTGTGTGACTTGTCATGCAGTGTATGGTGGCCACTGTTCTGTTTGGACATAATACGAGTTTAGTTGTATGGTTTTGGTGAATAAAACATGTTGATATTTATACATAATGTGTGTAAATAGTGTAATAAAAACAATAACATTATGGTGGGAGAAGGAATGTTGGCGAGTAAGGTGTTGGAGAAGTGAGGGAGGGCTGGCTGGGTGTGGCAGCTCAATCTTGTTTTTTGGGCTCACCATACGAACTTAGTGGTTTGTTATGGTGAGCACATATGTAGATGGTTATATACAATGTGTGTATATAGTGTAATAACAACAAAAACACTGTTTGATCGTAGAATATAATATACACCTTACATCTGGTATAATCTATGACTGAACAACTGACCACTATCGTACCTTCCTCATAGCAAACATGGACATAACACCACCAGAAGCAAACTCTCATTCAGGCTACACAGTGAATCAGCTTTAGGCAATCTCTCAAATGCACTTCACAATATTAACTGGGAATCTGAATTCAAGAATACACAGGATATAAACTCATTAACTAACCTCTTTCTCTCCAAGACTCTAAGCTTCTTCAATACTCACTGTCCCCTCCTTATCAAACAAGTAACTGACAAAAGAATAAACAATCCGTGGCTCTCAAGTGGCATAATCAAATCAATCAACAAAAATCTTGAATATGAAAAGAAATCTAGGATTGGCCTAGTTACAAAGGAAGTAGTTAAAAGGTACTCATCAGTGCTTAAGATCATACCAGTATCATAAGAAAAGCTAAACTTTCATATTATGAGAATAGATTCAAAGAAGCAAAAGGCAACATGAAAAACACATGGAAAACCATCTCTAACATCCTAGGAACAAAACGACACTCCCACAACCAGATAATACTCTCTAAGGATAGTTACACAGTGTCAACTGATTTAAAAATGGCAAATGAATTTAATAGCTTCTTTTCATCGGTTGGTGCTAACCTTGCCAGTAAAATCCCACAGACTCAGACACATATCAATACATATCTCTCAGGCAGCTATCCAAACTCTCTTCTCCTTTCACCAGTCAGCCCGACAGATGTTGTGTCCATCATACACTCACTAAAAACTAAAGCTGGGAACATCAGTGAAATCCCATCCACTGTATACAAGAGCGCCTCCCATGCCCTTGCACCACCTATAGCTCTGCTGTTCAACAAATCCCTATTGTGTCATACCTTCCCTGATATCCTTAAAAAAGGAAAAGTAACACCAGTTCATAAAGGAAGCAATCCGGCAGACATAAACAATTATAGACCAATATCAAACCTACCCATACTATCAAAAATATTTGAAAAAATTATCTACAAACAGCTCTACTCCTACCTCGTAAAATTTGACATACTCAGCCCTTGTCAGTTTGGCTTCTGCTCTCAAAAGAGTACCAACGATACAATTATTAGTCTCCTTGATATAATTTACTCAGCCCTTGACAAAAATGAGTTTCCGATTGGACTCTTCATTGACCTGAGAAAGGCCTTTGATACTGTTAATCACAACTACCTCTTACGTAAACTCCATCATTATGGTGTAACAGAGGGTGGGGGAAATAGCTCTCTTTAGTCCATTAGTTCGCCCCCCAGTTAGTCAACTATTCTAGAGTTCCCCCCAGAGTTCCTACTGCAACCTCTCTTGTTGAACACCTTGTAACCCAGGTATTTGATTACCTAGGTGCTACAACTACAAGGCACTGTAACTTGATCAGCTACCCGCAAACTCCAGAGAAACTCCAGAACCATTTCACTGCCACAAACGTATACGAGAACCAAAAGGGAAGAAATGGATAATGAAGTAATGAGTGAGGGTTTGGGGTGAGAGAGGTAGGGAGGTGGGAGGAGCGAGTTGGGTTGTCAGTTGAAAGGGAGAGTTTGGAGAGGGGTGGAGGGAGAAGAGAGAGAGTACGGAGATGAGTGGAGGTAGAGGTAGAAGGGTAGGTGGGTAGAAGTACAAAAGTAGACAGTAGAAGTAGTAGTGCTGCCACCATCCATTCTAGACAGTACATACATGACAAGGAATGGAACTTGTCTGTATCAAAAAATGTTATTAGCATATGTCAACAGGAATCATGTTCCAGGCAAGATTCTTTAATCCCATAGTCTCAAGAGTACTCTACACTTTAGTTTGCATATTGTATCCAAAAATCCCAAATCTAGAAACAATTAAAATCAGATTAAAAGTACTGTAAGTGAATTTCTCAATAAATTCATCAAGTATATTTAAAAGGATAGATATCATAATTCAAGCAAACAAACTGAAGGTTCACTATTAAATTACAAAGTGACCCACTACCCAAGAATTTGAGACCATTACCACTGTCTGCCCCTGCTAGTCACACAACACTAGTAAACACGACTAAGTCACTTTCCATGTTCAACTCACCAAGTGTCTGCCAATAGCTGGATAGAGAGGGAGGGGGGACTGTAGTTGACAGGAACAGTCCCGCCCCGTCCAGCTGACAGCCTCCCTGGCTATGCTGTCCTCTGTTCTGCTCTGCTGGCTGTTCTCCTATTGCTTATCCTCCCGAATCTACAGCTCTCCGAGTATATATTGGGAAACCTAGTAGCTAACTCCGCCCACAAGTAGATAGCCCCAGGCACTCTAACAAGCCACACCTAAAACTGGCGGCTTGTTTGAAGGCTATCAGGCTACAATTATCAGATTAGCAGAAGCAAGGTGAAATTTGCTTGAGCTGACCTCAGGTCAACTTCAGGTCATTAACGCTTAGAGGTGTGAGTTTCAGGCCGACTGAATGGCGCCTTTCAAATCCTTGTCTGTGACTCATGATATATATATATATATATATATATATATATATATATATATATATATATATATATATATATATATATATATATATATATATATATATATATATATATATATATATATATATGCGAACAAGCCTGAATGGTCCCCAGGACTATATGCGAATGAAAACTCACACCCCAGAAGTGACTCGAACCCATACTCCCAGGAGCAATGCAACTGGTATCTACAGGGCGCCTTAATCCACTTGACCATCACGGCCGTCAAAAGGAAGTGATAGCCAAGGCTATTTGAGCCACTTCCCCGACGGCAACTCGGATGGTAATCTTGGGCATAGCATTTCACCAAATCACCTCATTCTTTGGGGCACACGTGAGGAACACAAATGCGAACAAGCCTGAAGGGTCCCCAGGACTATATGCGAATGAAAACTCACACCCCAGAAGTGACTCGAACCCATACTCCCAGGAGCAACGCAACTGGTAACTACAGGGCGCCTTAATCCACTTGACCATCACGGCCGTCAAAAGGAAGTGATAGCCGAGGCTATTTGAGCCACTTCCCCGACGGCAACTCGGATGGTAATCTTGGGCATAGCATTTCACCAAATCACCTCATTCTTTGGGGCACACGTGAGGAACACAAATGCGAACAAGCCTGAATGGTCCCCAGGACTATATGCGAATGAAAACTCACACCCCAGAAGTGACTCGAACCCATACTCCCAGGAGCAACGAAACTGGTAACTGATGGTCAAGTGGATTAAGGCGCCCTGTAGTTACCAGTTGCGTTGCTCCTGGGAGTATGGGTTCGAGTCACTTCTGGGGTGTGAGTTTTCATTCGCATATAGTCCTGGGGACCATTCAGGCTTGTTCGCATTTGTGTTCCTCACGTGTGCCCCAAAGAATGAGGTGATTTGGTGAAATGCTATGCCCAAGATTACCATCCGAGTTGCCGTCGGGGAAGTGGCTCAAATAGCCTCGGCTATCACTTCCTTTTGACGGCCGTGATGGTCAAGTGGATTAAGGCGCCCTGTAGTTACCAGTTGTGTTGCTCCTGGGAGTATGGGTTCGAGTCACTTCTGGGGTGTGAGTTTTCATTCATATATATATATATATATATATATATATATATATATATATATATATATATATATATATATATATATATATATATATATATATATATATATATATATATATATATATATATATATATATATATATATATTATTAAATATGACCGAAAAAGTAAGATTAATAATTCTAACACGAATTTTTTCTCAATCTTTCGTACAATTTCTTTTCACTGTTGGTGGTAATTCAAAAATCAATTCTCCAAAATTCATTTTTTATTTCTAGTCTGACGCGACACTTGAGCGCGTTTCGTAAAACTTATTACGTTTTCAAAGACTTTAGTTTAAACATGCACAACTGAATAGAACTTGCACATCTCCAATTTGTTTATATCTACATTTGAGTGAGGTGGATGGGGTGAGGTGGTATTTAATAAGGTATTAATTTCATCAACACAAGACAGAACACGAAACAATGGGTATTGAATAGAAGTGATTGTAGAAAGCCTATTGGTCCATATTTCTTGATGCTTCTATATTGGAGCGGAGTCTTGAGGTGGGTAGAATATAGTTGTGCATTAATTGGCTGTTGATTGCTGGTGTTGACTTCTTGATGTGTAGTGCCTCGCAAACGTCAAGCCGCCTGCTATCGCTGTATCTATCGATGATTTCTGTGTTGTTTACTAGGATTTCTCTGGCGATGGTTTGGTTATGGGAAGAGATTATATGTTCCTTAATGGAGCCGTGTTGCTTATGCATCGTTAAACGCCTAGAAAGAGATGTTGTTGTCTTGCCTATATACTGGGTTTTTTGGAGCTTACAATCCCCAAGAGGACATTTGAAGGCATAGACGACGTTGGTCTCTTTTAAAGCGTTCTGTTTTGTGTCTGGAGAGTTTCTCATGAGTAGGCTGGCCGTTTTTCTGGTTTTATAGTAAATCGTCAGTTGTATCCTCTGATTTTTGTCTGTAGGGATAACGTTTCTATTAACAATATCTTTCAGGACCCTTTCCTCCAGTTTTATGAGCTGTGGAAAAGAAGTTCCTGTAAAATAGTCTAATAGGGGGTATAGGTGTTGTGTTGGTTGTCTCTTCAGAGGTTGCATGGCGTTTCACTTTCCTTCTTATGATGTCTTCGACGAAACCATTGGAGAAGCCGTTGTTGACTAGGACCTGCCTTACCCTACAGAGTTCTTCGTCGACTTGCTTCCATTCTGAGCTGTGGCTGAGAGCACGGTCGACATACGCGTTAACAACACTCCTCTTGTACCTATCTGGGCAGTCGTTTTTGGCATTTAGGCACATTCCTATGTTCGTTTCCTTAGTGTAGACTGCAGTGTGGAATCCTCCGCTCTTTTCCATGACTGTTACATCTAGAAAGGGCAGCTTCCCATCCTTTTCCATCTCGTAATTGAAACGCAGCACGGAACTTCGCTCAAATGCCTCCTTCAGCTCCTGCAGATGTCTGACATCAGGTACCTGTGTAAAAATGTCGTCAACATACCTGCAGTATATGGCCGGTTTCAAGTTCATGTCGACTAAGACTTTTTGCCCATCGAGCAAAAAGTCTTTACACTTTCGCGCTATCCGGGCGCATCGGCGCGTCCCGTTTCGTCTAACGCTAACGCATAGTGGATATAAAGTTGAGTCCTCTTTTAAAATATTTGTATAAAATTCAATTTTTATCCGATTTACTTTGGGTTTGTTTCAAACTGCGCGCTATGAGGCTCTCTTTCTCACCACTAGGCTGCATGGTACAATAAGTTCATGAAAGGTGTGGATAACTTCGATCAAATGGTATTTTGTCCCAAACGGGTTGCAGGTGGGTGACTTTAGCCGTTTATACTGGTAATGCTTCCCCCATATCATGTATTATATGCATATGTCTGTTTAGGGAATTTTATTCCGATCAATATACAACCAAAAATAACTGTGTGCAACAAGTATAAACTTGACAAACATAACAAAAGTAAAAACATTTCGTGTGTGTTTGACGCTCACTGATATGTTCCAGCGTTGTTTTATATTTGGCGCTATTCTAACTTACGCTTTGTTGATACTTTTTACCTATGGGCACATAGGACATTCTATTGCGAACACACTGACACAAAAATGAATGACGTACATAGAAAATTAATGTCATGAGAGTGAAATAAGTATAAACTTTCAAAGCGCCGTGCGTCGTCCCGTCACCGATACCGGGTAACAATTTCACCACTTCCCACACTCTTGCGGGCGGGCCGCATCATTATTCTATGCTTATATTCATATCACCGTGTTGGGAATTTCATTGCGAGTCCATTGATACCAAAATTAACGCTGTAGAACAAGTGTGGAGGTGATTACAATCCCAAGAGTAAAAACATTTTGTTGCTGATGGGCGCTCACGGCGAGTCATCTTCGTAGTTATTTATTTGGTGCTGGTATCCCTATACGTTTCGTGACTTTTTTTACTGATGTTCTTCTAGAGAATTTTATTGCGAACACGTTGGTACCAAAATGAAATACGTAGCATGAGAACTAAAGTCAGAAGAGTAAAAAGAGTATACACATTTTTGTTTTTACGCTTAAGCGATAAAAACGCAGCGCGCACATTCGGTTGGCAGAGTGACCTTTGCGGAGAGTGCGAAAGTGTTAATAATGAACTAAAAAAAGTTCACTTATGGATGTCAATCAACAAACTATCACTTAACATAGAAAAGATCTACTACATCTTATTTGGTAGCAAATCAACAAATGCAATTCAGCTTCAGATAGACAATGTTAACATTAGTAATAAAAATGATGGAAAGTTTCATGGCCTATTCCTAGACAAGAGACTCAACTTCAGCACCCACATACAACACATAACTAAGAAAGTCTCTAAAACAGTTGGTATACTCTCCAAAATCAGATATTATGTACCTAACTCTGCTCTCATCTCACTATATTATGCACTTATCTATCCCTATCTTAATTATGGTATCTGTGCATGGGGTTCAACCACTGCAAACCACCTCAAGTCCATCATTACCCAGCAGAAATCTGCTATCAGAATAATAACCAATTCTGCTTTCAGACAACACTCAGCCCCCTTGTTTAACTCCCTAAACATGCTAAATATAATCTCACTCCACACATTCTCTTGTGTCAACTACCCCCTCCCCTTCCGGCCCGTTGGCGTCGTGAGGGGGCTTGGTGGACGGCTGCCGGAGTGTGATGCTCCGTTGGGCAGTCCTCTGTCCTTTTCTGGCCTTGCACTCCTGCTGCTGTCTTCTCCAATTGTGCCGGATCGCTTTTCCTTTTCCTTATGTTTCGTTTTTCTCCCCCCTCTTCTCCTATCTGCTTGTCGTTTCCTGCCGACCTTTTGCTTGTTTTGGATTATTTCTTTGGTCTTCTTCTATTTTGACGCCCGGGTGCTTGAGGAGGCATACTCTTGCACCCGTAGAACTGTAGTACCCGACGTCTCGAGCGAGGGGAACCTTTTATTGTCAATCCCCCTTTCGTCGCTGAACCCGATCTCGACGGACTGACGGTTCTTAAGGTGTCGTTTGTGGGGCGTATACTCACGACGCACCCCTAGGGGGCCCCGGCATGATCAGCGATAGCTTCCTGTTGGGTGTCCTGCCTCTAATTGTGGCTCCATGGTGGGTATGGGGGCACATTCGTGGATGAATTTGTCACTTTTCGTCTCTATGTCGTTGAATGTTTCCGTTGTACCCTCTCAGGCTCGTGGGGTGGGCGACCAAGCCCCCGAGTCGGCCTGTATTGGAAGACCAGGCTCTGTAGCTCCCGCTGCGTTGGGCCCCGACCTTGCTCCTCCTTTGACCGTCCTGACTTCTTCCCCCAGCTCCCCTCCCTCCTCTGAGGTTGGGTCGAGCCTCCAGCCCCCGGTGGTGACCACTTCGTCCCCTGGTGTGGCTAAGTCTTTCGTTGTGACTACTGCGCCTTTTGACCCCTCTCTCTCTAGGGGTTCTCAACGCCGTTCGCGCCCCAACCGCACTCGCTCGATTCCTTCCCGTGCTGATGCGTATCAGGCCTTGTTTGGTCCTGCTTCATGGGCCAAATACTTTGATCTCCTCCCTCTTGATTCTGCGCCTCCTGACGATTTCTCCCTCCATCGGCATCTTGTAGATTCCGTGGATGCGTGTGTTACTTTCAACCCCACTCGTCTCGGTACACGTGTCGTTGCTGCTCCTTCTCAGGATGCGGCTTCCCGCTTGGCTGCCTTATCTTGCCTTGGCGAGATCCCTGTTCGGGTCTCCAAGAACGTTCAGATGAATTCCAGTGTTGGCACTATTCTCCTCCCACCCCATGTTGCAACCGGTGTTCGGAATCTGCAGGATTGCCACGATGATATTCGGCATATCCTTGATGCCCAAGGCCATTCTGTCCTCCAGGTTGACTCGTTTACTCGTCCCCCTCGTGGTCGTCGCCGTCAACCCCTTCGCGTTGTGAAGATCACCTTTGATGGTAGGACCCTTCCATCCTCTGTCATTCTTGCTGGTGCTAGGTGCTCTGTCCAGGAGTATATTCCTTCTCCTCGACTTTGTAATAAGTGCTGGAGGTTTGGGCATGGTGCCCTCCGCTGCTCTGGGACTGTCTCTCTCTGTCCTTTGTGTGGGAGTGAAGGTCACTCTAAGTCGGAGTGCACTTCTCCCCAAGCTCGCTGCCTCAACTGCGGTGAGGCCCATCCTACGTTCTCCCGTGCCTGTGTCCATTACAAGCTTGAGGCGGCCGTCCTTAACCTGAAGCACCGGGAGCGTTTGTCTTTTCCTGAGGCGAGGCGCCAGGTTCGCCGGCTCCCGCCTTATACTAACATCTCTTATGCTCGCGTGTTGCGCTCTTCCTCTCCTCGTCCTTCCCCCCTTCCTCAGACTCTCAACCGTTTCCGGGCCTTGGACCCTGATACGCCCACTGCCCCCTCCTCTGTTCCTTTGAGTTCTTTCCCGAGGGGTCCCCCTCCTGGTCCTCTGTCTGGGGTTCCCCTTCTTTCAACCCGGTCTGTCATGTCTCCTGTGTCTTCTTCCTCGTCCCCCTCCGATCCTCCTTCCCATCCTCTTCCTCCATCTATCGGCTCTCCCCGCCGCCTGTCGGTGCAGGCGGATGTCCATCGCTCTCCTAACGGCCGTCGTGTGTGCTCTCGTTCGGCTTCTCCTGTTGAGACACTGGAATCCGTTGCCCGGTACGTAGTTGCTGGGACACCTGTCTCTTTAAGTCAGAAGCGTAAGCCTGGCTCCTCTCCTTCCTCTTCCCCGGCGGGTAAGAAGGCTTCGCTTTCTTCCTTAGCTCCTACTTCTGGCTCTGTTGCTCCTTCCCCTCCCGTTTCAGTGGTTGCGCCCCCTGTTCCTGCTATGGAGGTTTCTTTGGCCCCTGCTTCCCTTTCGGTTGCTGCTCTTGCTGGGGTGCGCTCCCCTCTTTCTACTCCCCCTCTTCCTACTTCCCCTCTTCCTACTGCTGTCCTTGACTGCTCCTCTCCGTTGTCTCCTCCTCTTCCTCCTCCTCCTCCGGACCCCGCCCGCCCACCTCTGATCTGTTCTCCCGTTTCCTTCCCTCCGTCTTTGCTCAGTTTACCCATGCCCCCTAACCCTGACTTTGCTGACCCTGATCCCGACCCTGATATTCTTTAACGTGCTCTGTTGCTCTTTCGCCTTTGTTTCTTCCTTGTTCTCTGTTTTTGTCCTTTCTCTTCCCGTTGTTGTCCATTCTTCAATGGAACGTTCGAGGTTATTACGCCAATTTCCTCGAACTCCAACTTCTGATTTCGCGGTTTTCGCCCCTTTGTGTCTGTCTCCAGGAGCCAATGCTTGGTGCTCGTTCTGGTCGTTTTCGTGGCTATTCCTTTCTCTCCCCCCCCCCCCCAGCCATTGCTGGGGCTTCTAATTCTTCTGCTCTCTTGATTCGTGCAGATGTTCCCTTTGTTCCTTTACTTTTTCTTTCGCCTCTCCATTGTTCTGCTGCTCGTATCTTTGTGGGGAAATGGTACACAGTTTGTTCCATTTATCTCCCCCCGAGTGTCCCGCTCTCTCTTCCTGATTTGAAACACCTCCTAGACTCCTTGCCGGAGCCTGTGCTCCTGCTGGGTGACTTCAATTGTCGTCATTCTCTTTGGGGTGACGTTCTGACGAATACCCGGGGTCGCCTCCTTGAGCCGTTTCTCCTCTCTTCTTCCCTGTCTCTTCTGAATTCTGGTGAGCCCACTCATTTGGACTCTCGAACTCGCACCCTTTCTTGTCTTGATCTTTCTCTCTGCTCTTCTTCTCTTTACTTAGATTTCACGTGGCAGGTTCTTGATGACCTCCATGGAAGTGATCATTTCCCCATCCTTGTTTCCTTTTTCTCTTTTCGCCCTTCCCTCTCTTTCCCTAGGTGGCAGTTTGCTAAGGCGGACTGGACCCTATTTTCCCTCAGTGCTACTCTCTCTGACCTCTCCCTTCTGCCCCTCTCTCGCGCTCTCCTCCTTTTTCATGACACTGTCTTCGACGCTGCCCTCCGCTCTATTCCTCGCTCTTCCTCTCGGGGTCCACGGAAGTGCGTTCCCTGGTGGAATGCGGACTGTGCTCGGGCTGTCCGCTGTAAGCGTGCAGCCTGGAAGAAGCACCGCCGTCGGCAGACGACCGATTCTTTTCTTTTCTTTCGGAAAGCGAGTGCGGTGGCCTGTAGGGCCATCCGTACGGCTAAACGTGAATGTTGGGCATCTTATGTCTCGACAATTACGTCCGAAACCCCTCTGGCCCAGATCTGGAAGCGTATCCGCAAGATAGCGGGTAAGTTCGTTCCCGATGTTTCACCGGTCCTTCGCCTCCATGATACTCTTGTGGCGGACCCGTTGCAGGTCGCTTCCGAACTGGGTTCCCACTTTTCTTCTGTTAGCTCTGGTCTTCATCTTCCCCAATCTTTCCTTCTTCGTAAACCTGTCCTTGAGTCTCGTCCTTTAGATTTCTGCACTCATCTTCAGCTTCCCTATAATGATCCCTTCTCTCTCTCTGAACTTCGTTCTGCCCTGGCCCTCTGCGGTTCTACGGCGGCGGGCTCCGATGGTATTCATTATGAGATACTTCGCCATCGCCCTCCGAGCACGTCTCAGTATTTACTGAGTCTGTATAATCGGATCTGGGAGTCGTCGTCAGTCCCTGAGGACTGGCTCGATGCCGTTGTCCTCCCTGTTCGCAAACCGGGGTCTCTGGGTACTTCCCCTAAGGACTTTCGCCCTATTGCTCTCACAAGTTGTGTCTGCAAACTCTTTGAACGTATGGTTAACGTTCGTCTGATGTGGTTCCTGGAACACCATCACCTCCTCTCCCCTTCTCAATTTGGTTTCCGCAAGTGCCGCAGCACGACAGATGTCCTGGTGAACTTGGAGGTCTATATTCGTACTGCTTTTGCTGCGAAGACCTCCGTTGTTGCCGTCCTTTTTGACCTAGAAAAGGCTTACGACACCACTTGGCGTTATCATATCCTATCTCAACTTCATTCTTTTGGCCTTCGTGGTCATCTCCCTCTCTTTCTCCGCAGCTTCCTCTCTCGTCGTTCCTTTCGGGTGCGCCTTGGTACCGCTCTGTCTCCCTCTTTTCAGCAATACGAAGGTGTGCCCCAGGGTAGTGTTCTGAGCACTACTCTTTTTCTGGTTGCCCTCAATGGTCTTCTTTCCTCTCTTCCTTCTGGTGTCTTCTCCGCTCTCTATGTCGATGATCTTACCCTTTGTTGTCAGGGTGATGATTCGCCTCTCCTTCAACGCCGGCTTCAACTTGCAATTGATGCCGTGTCGTCTTGGGCCACGGGTCATGGCTTCAAGTTCTCTACTTCTAAGACTTGTGCCATGACTTTTACGCTGGAAACGGGTTGTTCTTCGTCCCTCTTTGTCACTTTATGGTCATCCCCTTGAATACAAAGATTCCGCGAAGCTTTTGGGGTTATTCCTTGACACTCGTTTGTCTTGGTCTCCCCATATCTCTTACCTCCGTGTTGAGTGCTCTAAGGCCCTTACCCTCCTTCGGGTCTTGTCCCATACTTCTTGGGGGGCAGATAGGCGCACTCTCCTTGCTTTACATTCCTCTCTCGTCCTGTCTAAGCTCGATTATGGTTGCCCTGCTTACTCGTCTGCTTCTCCTTCTACTCTTCGCCGTCTTGATGCTTTGCACCATACTGGGTTGCGCCTCAGTTCTGGTGCCTTTCGTTCGACTCCCGTCCTTAGCTTGTATGTTGACACTGGCTTCCTGTCTCTCCAGGACCGCCGTGATCGCTACTGTCTTCGCTATCTTGCGCGGTCCTTGCAACATCCTTCCTCTCGCCTCTGTCGTGCTTTAACTTTTACCCCTCCTGCGGTTCCTGTTCCTCTTCACCACCTCCCTCTTTCTGTCCGGTTATCTCGCCTACAGGATTCTCTTTCCGTTCGTATTTCTGGTGTTTCTCCTCGTGTTGTTCCTTCTTTGCCCCCGTGGAGGGTCCCTCTTCCGCGGTTTTGTACATCCTTGACTCGTATCACTAAAGCTTTTACCCCTCCTACGGTTCTAAAACGCCTTTTCCTTGAGCACTTTTCTTCTCACTCCCGCTCCGTTTCTGTCTTCACCGATGGGTCTAAGTCAGCGGACGGTGTTGGCTACTCTGTTGTTTTTCCTGATCGCACTTATATGTGTCGCTTGCCTCCGGAGACTAGCATCTTTACAGCGGAACTTTATGCTATTCTCTATGCTCTTCGTCTCCTGCTTTCTCGTTGTCAGTCTTCCTTTGTGGTTGTTGTTGACTCTCGTAGTGCCCTCATGGCTCTCGGGTGCTTTAATCCAGTTCATCCAGTAGTTGTCGAGATCCAGCATTGGCTGTTTCTCGTTCACAGTAAATTTAAGTCGGTTGAGTTTTGTTGGGTTCCCAGCCATATTGGCGTGTCTTTAAATGAGCGTGCGGATGCTGCCGCTAAGGAAGCTGTCCGCTCTTGTCCCATCTCTCGTAATGGCATTCCGTATTCCGACTTTTACCCGGTTATCCATTCCTCAGTCCTTACCCGTTGGCAGGCTTCTTGGTTGTCTGTTACTGGTAACAAGCTACGTACTCTTAAATGTTGTGTTTCCTCGTGGCCGTCCTCCTTCCACCGTAACCGGCGGTGGGAAACAGCTCTGGCGAGGTTGTGTATTGGCCATACTCGCTTAACCCATGGTCACTTGATGGAGCGCCGCCCTGCTCCTTATTGTCCTAGTTGCATTGTCCCTCTTACGGTCGTGCATGTCCTTCTTGAATGTCCTGACTTCCAGGACGAGCGTGTGTCTTGCTTTCCGACCGCCCCTCGCGGTCACCTGTCCCTCGATAGAATTCTTGGTGACTCGGATACTTTTGATATCGTTCGCCTTATGCGTTTTTGTTCTCGTATTGGCATCCTTGGTGATATTTAGCGCCCTCTGATTATTTTGCGTATTTGATGGTGCTACATAGCCTTCCCGGTTTGGTGCCTTCTTTTGATAATTACTTACTTACTTACTTGTGTCAACTACATTTACAAAACCCTGTTCTTAAATGCAAATCCTGCACTGAAACTCTCCCTGGACAGATGTAATAGGACCCATTATCACCACACCAGAAATAAATATCTCTGTGATATCCCCAGTCAAACTTAATCAGAGTAAACACTCTATACAAATAAAGGGACCTAGTCTATGGAACTCACTCCCTAAATAATTGAAAAGCTGTCCAACTTTGGCGTCATTCAAAAACAAAACTAAAAAGTACCTAATTTCATCTTCATAGTTTTCTAGCTTGTTGCTTTAAAATTGCACTGTATCTAGTGCTACCCAATCTCCCAACCTTGATGTACCCAATCCAAACAACTTTACCATTGTGATCATTGCTGTCTTCTTATATGCACTATCAATTTGCTGTATCGTGCCTATTAATCTTTGTTTAAATTACCAATCAAGCTGTCAATGCAATCAATCAGAGCTTTAATATACCAATGTGCTTTAATATACCTACTAATTTCTCTCATCTCATTTTTTTCTTGCAATGTATCTGCAATGTATTTTCTTGCAATTTTATTAATTCTGCTAGAATTTACCTACTTAAAATTATCTGTTAGATTAAGGACCTGCCCGAAACGCTGTGCGTATTAGCGGCTTTACAAGATTGTAAATACCATGCTATGTATTCTCACAAACCCAATGTACCTTCTTGTATATAAATAAATAAATAAATATGTATATATATATATATATATATATATATATATATATATATATATATATATATATATATATATATATATATATATATATATATATATATATATATATATATATATATATATATATGTCACATATATAAGCCCCATAATTTTGAGCATAGCGATGAACCCTGAGCGCTCCATCGCCCAGTGCCCAAAATTTGCTCAACTTCCCAGCTCCATCATGGCTAAAGTATGTCAGTTAAACAAGCTACGAGGATGAGGGAAGGGGACGTTCCCTCCATGCTAGATTTGATATTTACCAGGAAGGAGGAAGAAATATTTGACATTCAGTACCTTCCTCCCTTGAGTAAAAGTGACCATGTCTTTTTCGGAATAAAATATGCAATGCGTTATAATCTGGAAGAAAATATGACGGTCGATGCAAATGAAAAACCTGACTTTAGGAGAGGACATTATGGCAACCTTAGAAAACTTTTTAGTGAGTATAATTGGACAGACTTGTTGCTAGGCAAGGAAGTGAATGAGATGTATATCAGGTTTTGTGAAATATATGATAAAGGCACAAAAAAATTTATACCAAAACAGAGAAGCAGAACTAGGAAACAGGATTGGTTCAACAGAAAGTGCGAGAGGGCCAGATACCAAAAGACACAAAAATGGAATCAATACAGGAAGAGGCCAAACCCCCAAACATACCAGCGATACAAAGATGCGAGAGAAACAACTACACGGCAGTGAGGAGAGAGGCAGAAAGAAATTTTGAAAAAGGGATTGCAGACAAATGTAAAACAAAACCAGGTCTATTCTATAAATTTATAAACAACAAATTGCAGGTAAAGAATAATATTCAGAGGTTGAAAATGGGAAATAGATTCACGGAAAATGAAAAGGAAATGTGTGAAACATTAAACGAAAAGTTCCAAAATGTGTTTGTACAAAATGAAATCTTCAGGGAACCAGATAAAATAAGAATTCCAGAGAACAACATAGAGCACATAGAGGTGTCTAGAGACGAAGTGGAAAAAATGCTCAAGGACCTAAATAAGTACAAAGCAGTTGCTCCAGATGGAGTTTCACCATGGGTTCTGAGAGAATGTGCACCTGAGCTCAGCATTCCTCTTCAACTGATTTTTCAGGCATCCCTGTTTACAGGAGTTGTAGCTGATGTGTGGAAAAAGGCTAACATAGTTCCAATCTACAAAAGTGGAAGCAGGAAAGACCCCCTTAATTATAGACCGGTATCATTGACAAGTGTAATAGTCAAAATACTGGAAAAAATAATTAAATATAAAGGGGTAGAACACCTGCAGAGAAATGATATAATATCAGATAGACAGTATGGTTTTCGATTTGGAAGATCCTGTGTATCGAATTTACTCAGTTTCTATGATCGAGCAACAGAGATATTACAGGAAAGAGATGGTTGGGTTGACTGCATCTATCTGGACCTAAAAAAGGCTTTCGACAGAGTTCCACATAAGAGGTTGTTCTGGAAACTGGAAAATATTGGAGGAGTGACAGGTACGCTTCTAACATGGATGAAAAATTTTCTGACTGATAGAAAAATGAGGGTTGTGATCAGAGGCAATGTATCGGACTGGAGAAATGTCACAAGTGGAGTACCACAGGGTTCAGTTCTTGCACCAGTGATGTTTATTGTCTACATAAATGATCTACCAGTTGGTATACAGAATTATATGAACATGTTTGCTGATGATGCTAAGATAATAGGAAGGATAAGAAACTTAGATGATTGTCATGCCCTTCAAGAAGACCTGGACAAAATAAGTACATGGAGCGCCACTTGGCAAATGGAATTTAATGTTAATAAATGCCATGTTATGGAATGTGGAATAGGAGAACATAGACCCCACACAACCTATATATTATGTGAGAAATCTTTAAAGAATTCTGATAAAGAAAGAGATCTAGGGGTGGTTCTAGATAGAAAACTATCACCTGAGGACCACATAAAGAATATTGTGCGAGGAGCCTATGCCACGCTTTCTAACTTCAGAATTGCTTTTAAATACATGGATGGCGATATACTAAAGAAATTGCTCACGACTTTTGTTACGCCAAAGCTAGAATATGCAGCAGTTGTGTGGTGCCCATATCTTAAGAAGCACATCAACAAACTGGAAAAGGTGCAAAGACATGCTACTAAGTGGCTCCCAGAACTGAAGGGCAAGAGCTACGAGGAGAGGTTAGAGGCATTAAATATGCCAAAACTAGAAGACAGAAGAAAAAGAGGTGATATAATCACTACATACAAAATAGTAACAGGAATTGATCAAATCGATAGGGAAGATTTCCTGAGACCTGGAACTTTAAGAACAAGAGGTCATAGATATAAACTAGCTAAACACAGATGCCGAAGAAATATAAGAAAATTCACTTTCGCAAACAGAGTAGTAGACGGTTGGAACAAGTTAGGTGAGAAGGTGGTGGAGACCAAGACCGTCAGTAGTTTCAAAGCGTTATATGACAAAGAGTGCTGGGAAGACAGGACACCACGAGCGTAGCTCTCATCCTGTAACTACACTTAGGTAATTACACTTAGGTAATTACATACAATATTTATTTTTTAGTTTCCCGTGATCAGAGACTTTATTTTAACATTAGAAGAGAAAAAAAAAATTTGCCAAGAATTTATTTCCTGCACACAGGGGGGGGGGTGCCATATTTAGAGCCCGAGCAACACAGTGACTAATAAGGATACAAAGTATGCTCTCAGACGCAAGTTCGAATCCTTGTCACGGCCCTTGTGGATTTGTTCATACAAAGGCTAGTAGAACATTAGAAAACTTCAAGAAATATTCAATTAAAGATGCAATTTACAACTAGGCCATAGAATGGAGTGAGTTAAAGGTCACCACATTAACCCTTCAATTGCGCATCGCATCATATGATGCTTTGGAGTACTACGCAAGATTTAAACAGCCCGCGGATACATGGGGTTCACCACACCTTCATCAGGGCTCTTGTAAACAGACGCCATTTTTAAAAAAAATCATGGGCCAAACTCCCGGGTGATAGGGGCCTTAGTATTGAGTCAGCTACCAAGCCTGACGCACGCAGTATGAACTCACAGCACTGCTGTTCAGCTTGTGACCAAAGCATCGCCTAAAATTGCCATAATATACTTGTTTATGCTATTATGTAGCGATGACATTATTACAGACGACCCCTGACTGTGATAAAACTGACCAGGGTTCTGATAATAGCAGGATTGTGGTGATATTTGGCGCTGTGCGCCATGGAGGGAGGAGTAATGCTGTGGGAGGGAGGGTGGTGGCGTTGTCTTTTGAGTGTGTGTGGTCACCTTTTATTGACTGCACTCACCATACCAGCTTAGTGGTTCGCTATGGTGAACACAAATGTAGATACTTATATATAAAGTGTGTATAGTGTGAGATAACAGCAAGAGTAGGAGGTTGGGAGCCGCCATTTTGGTGAGGAAGGAGCGTCGTCTGCAGGACTTATCATGTTGTTTACTGATGACCACGATGGTCTTTGGGCACCATACCAGTTTACTTGTACAAGTATGGTGAATAAAACAGGTAGATATTTATATATAATGTGTGTATATAGCGTAATAACACCACACAGTATTGTTGTAGGAGAAATATTAGTGCGTCTGGCCTTGAGGGCGGCAGCCATCAGCTGACTGTGTGAGTAGCTACGTCTTTACTCACCATACAAGCTTAGATGTACAGTTATGGTGAACAAAACATGTAAATACTTATATATAACGTATGTATATAAAAGCAAAAACAGTATGGAGAATGGAGTGGGTGGAGAATGGTGGCAAGTCAGGTGAGGTGAGGTGAGGGAGGGAGTGGCAGCCAGTGGCAGGCAGTCACTGCCTGCCACTGCCACTGCCACTGCCACTCAGCATACCAACTTAGTGGTTCGTTATGGTGAACAAAACATGCAGATACTGTACTTATATATAACCTGTGTATATAGTGTAATAACCGACTAAGTATTTGTTCACTGTTTGATGAACATAATTGAATCAACAATATGCACACCATATTTTTGAGTACAGCGATGATTCACTCATTTTATTATATAAATATATCACACTACACACTATTGAATAATATTACAGCAAAAAAACTATGAAAAATCAATCAGAGACATTGAAATAATTAGGTAATTAACTCTTTGTGGAAACTCTGGCCTGACAGCTGGCGATCAACAGACCGCCTGGGACGCACGCTCAGTCAGCACCTGTTTTTTGCCAGAATTCCCTGCCCTATAGTGGGCAATATATGCCACTTACGATTTTTTTATTATTTTTCCCGTGATCAGTGAACACAAATTAACAGGTTAGGAAGAAAAAATATATATTTTTTTTTTTTTGGTATGCGCCTGTGGGTGTCAAATGGTATATAGCTATGCGCCATTTAAGGGTTAAAGAATGCATGGAATAAAATTCTGAGTCCGGTACCTGGTTAGAATGAAGATGAAGATTACTATGATTTTGAGGGCTCTGATAATGCGATTTTTGAGACATTCAGAGATGCATGTGAGGAAGATTTGCAACTTTCTGATGTGAATGCGTAGTTAGATAATGATGCTGATGATCCAGGTTATGGTGAATTAACTGATGATGAGATTATCTAGTCTGTTACTGGTAATAATGATGAAGATGTGGAAGAGGAAGATGATAGTGTGTTACCTATTCCATATGCTGCATCATTGCAAAAGGTTAATGATCTGCTTGATTTGGTTGTTGTAACTGATAATGAAGAGCTGACAGATTATTACCTGCACCTAAAGGACATGAAAGATATTATAATGAAGCACACGACAAAGAAACAATCTAAGATTCAAAAGTTTTTGGTACGGTTTCACAGTAGGCCTACAGGACCAGCACCCAGCAATAGCAAAGACTCACCTTCCGAGGATGCCCAGGCAACTGGACCAGCACCCAGCACTAGCAAGGACTCACGTTCAAAGGATGTACAGGCAAATGGACCAGCACCCATCACTAGCAAGGATTCACCTTCCGAGGATGCACAGGCAACTGGACCAGCACCCAGCACTAGCAAGGACTCACCTTCCAAGGATGCTGAGGCAACTGGACCAGCACCCAGCACTAGCCATAACTTACCTGAGAGTAACAATTGAGCTGTACAGCAGAATTCTAATGACATTAAATGTACAAAGTGTAGTTTATATGATATAAGTGTACTGCAGTAGTGTAATTCTAGTGGTCTATACTTTATGTACAGACTGTAGTGTATAATGTACATTTGTTAGAAGAGTTACTGTTCTTTAAACAATTTATATTCATATGTGTGGCACTCTCAGGATATTAAGGCTAACAAAGTTTGCACTACAAAACTCAACTGGTAGGGTCAGTACAGTACTGTAATGTGCAATATCAATTTATTTCATTGCAATTCAAATTCTTTATTATTTAAATTTTTCATAAGGCAAATGTGGACTGGCATATGCATTAATGTGATTGTATATTTTTTTTTTTTTGGGGGGGGGAAGAGGGTTGCTGGGGCCGAACGGATGGAATGAATTCCACTCTGGAATGAATCGGATATGCCCCATATAGTTCATTCAAGCGAGTACACACATTTAATTTCTACATTTACTATCTACATTTAATGTCATCTAATTTCATGCATTTCTTTGATAAAGTGTTTACTCGTGTCCTTTATGATCTTGGTTATTTGAAACTGTTGGCCCCATTAACCTTAAATTATAGTATGTTACTCTATGTTCTGATATGTTCAAAGAAAATGTTATGAGGAATAGTTCACTTGCTTTTCTAAATTACACCTTGTATTTCCATTCTATAATTAATGTAAATAAACTACTGTACTGTTGCTAGAACTACTGACTCCATAATGTAATAATCTATGCTTGTTATCCTTAAGTATCACCTTCTTTGTATTAATTTTTTATTTTCCTTAAACACTCTCATTTTGTTAGCTTACTTCTCTAATACAGTAGTATTAAGTGTTTTATCCCGTCACAACTTTAATTAAAAAATTTCTATATTATTATTAATTTTGCCCGAAACGCTTTGCGTAATAGTGGCTTCATTAGTATGTGTAACTTCTGTTCCTTCAATTGAACAATATTCTTATGTTCTTTGTACACACAATCTTTTGAATAAATAATATTATTATTAATATTATTTACACAGGAAATCACACTAAAGTGATATACATCAATGAGAAAATTCCCTCGGGCTGTGAGATGATGCAAACCTGCAATGTTTGCATTACCTCACAGCCTCAGTGGATTGTTCATTGATGTATATCACCTTAGTGTGATTTTCTGTGTATCTGAAGTTGTGCATACAATGTTGAACTACAGTATTTTATCCTTCACCTGAGTGCTTGGGGTCTTACATAAAACTTGGACTGGCTTCAGGACTGTGATATCAGGATATCACAGACTTCCTGTGATATCAGTAGAAATCCGATTGTAAGAAAGTCAGTGGTGGTACAGTGGTAGAGTATGCAGCTGACAATGCCTTGGTCATGGGTTTGCAACACCACACAGTCCCAGTGGAATTTCTCATTATTATTATTATTATAAAAGTTATCATTATTCGATAGGCCAATGTCCACACCCCAACAATGCCATTGGCATATAATTTACCCCAACAATTCTAATGGCCTACATCTACACCTCCAACAATTCCATAGTCCTATTTCCATACCCCAACATTATTGTTGAAGAAAAAAAATGCTGTTTGTTGACCAACTTGTATATTGGCTATTTTCTACCATGTTCCCCCCCTTTTTTCATCTTTTATTATTTTTATTTTTTTCTTTCAATGCAATTATACTTTAAGCTTAATTACAGTACTATTAAGTTTTAGTCAAAGTGTTTTTTTTCCCCACCTCACCTTGCCCGAAACGCTATGCGTACTAGTGGCTTTAGGTATTGTATGTACTACCTCCATCTTTAAATCAAACAGAATGTTTGTACTGTAACTCTGCAACTATGTATATACTTTTCCTAAATAAATTTGTATTATTTTTATTATTAACAATTGTATGTTGGTGGTGTAAGACAATGTTGGAGCAGACAATGGTGGAGCAGAAAGCTCAGTACTCACTTCCCCCCTTCAGAGCAGGAGAGATTGCTGAAATTGAGGGAATACAGAGAACATATACGGCACGCATCGTTGAGATAAAACACCTAAATTATTGGGATCGTCTCAAAGCTCTCCGAATGTACTCTCTAGAAAGGAGACGAGAGATACCAAATAATATACACATGGAAAATACTGGAGGGCCAGGTCCCAAATCTACACAGTAAAATAACAACGTACTTGAGTGAATGATATGGAAGAAAATGCAGGATTGAACCAGTGAAGAGCAGAGGTGCCATAGGCACAATCAGAGAACATAAGAACATAAGAGCAAAGGCAACTGCAGACGGCCTATTGGCCCATACGAGGGAGCTGCTATCTATAACCACCCAATCCCACTCATTTACATGTCCAACCCACGCTTGAAACAATCGAGGGACCCCACCTCCACCACGTTACGCGGTAATTGGTTCCACAAATCAACAATCAACAACCCTGTTACCGAACCAGTATTTACCCAAGTCTTTCCTAAATCTAAATTTATCCAATTTATACCCATTGTTTCGTGTTCTGTCTTGTGCTGATACTTTTAATTCCCTATTAATATCCCCTTTGTTGTGTCCATTCATCCACTTGTAAACCTCTATCATGTCACCCCTAACTAATAAATAAAATAAATAAATATGTTTATTCAGGTAAGGTACATACATACAAGTGATGTTACATTAATGGATCAATATATAGATAGAGCTAGTACATACAATGCCTAAAGCCACTATTACGCAATGTGTTTCGGGCAGTGTTTCGGGCAACTCTTCGCTGTATAAACATCAGAGGTCCACAGTTGTTCAACGTTCTCCCAGTGACTATAAGAAATATTGCCGGAACAACCGTGGACATCTTCAAGAGAAAACTGGACTGTTTTCTAAGAGAAGTTCCGGATCAGCCAGGCTGTGGTGGGTATGAGGCCCTGCGGGCCGCTCCAAGCAACAGCCTGGTGGACCAAACTCTCACAAGTCGAGCCTAGCCTCGGGCCGGGCTTGGGAAGTAGAAGAACTCCCAGAACCCCATCAACCAGGTAATGCACTCAAGTACTTACGGAGGATGACGAGAGTGCGAGGAACAAGGTGGTCAGGTGGAGCCAGTGACTCCTTCCTTCAACAGTTTTGTCTCTCACTCGTGGTATATCCTCAATGTCTTCAGTGGTGTGGCCTCACCACACACTTACACTGCCATAAGTGTCCTGAGAGTACTGTGGGAGGGACAATTTGGCGGGTATTGTGAACACAGGTCTTTACGACAGGCGAACTTCGCGGCAGGGGATCGTATTCCAGGGACCATAGGATTAAGGACTTGCCTGAAACGCTACGCGTACTAGTGGCTGTACAAGAATGTAACAACTCTTGTATATATCTCAAAAAAAAAAAAAAAAAAAAAAAAAAAACTTCACGAGACTTGGACACGTCTATAGCAACCTTTGTTGTGATGACGTCACTCGCTCGCTCGCTTACTCGCCACGGTGCTCTTCCCATTTTCTTTGGTTACTGATCTTTGTCGACGTTTAATTTACTTGAGACACTAATATTGGTGGTCTCAACGAGGACAGGAAGTTGGCGGCTTGTCAAAGGTCCTACCCATTTGCCTGGACGATCTTTTCTATCTGTATTTTAAAACCCAGTAGAGTTTTGGCGTTTACCTTACCTACTCTTTGGCGGGTAGGCTGTTCCACGGGTTTACAACGATACGGGTGAAAAAGCCTCTCCTGTTTTCTGTCCTACATTGTGGCTTGTTGAGCTTGAACCCGTTGCTCCTCGTTCGTGTTACATCTGACCTTTTGAAGAAAGTGTCCGGATCAACATCGTCCAAATTGTTTAGTATTTTAAGTGTTTCGATGAGCTCCGCCCTGTCATGCCTGGTTTGCAGTGTTGTTTGGCCAGTGGCCCTCAACCCTTCCTGATACGAGAGATGACTAAGCTCTGGTATGATTTTTGTTGCCCGGTATTGCATCTTCTCCAGATCAGCTATGTCTTTCTGAAGATAAGGTCTCAATGCCTGTATGCAATAATCCAGGTGGGGGCGCACCAGAGACTTATACAATTGAAGGACTACTTTAGTTTCCTTGAAAGTAAAGGCACGCTTGATTATTCCCAAGGTTTGGTTCGCTTTTTTTACTGCTGCTCCCACTTGTTGTGCAACTTTTAGTGAATGATGGATTCTGATTCCAATGTCGCATTCTTCATCTATCTGTTGTAAGGTAGTGTGGGCAATTTGGTAGTTGTGACGTGGAATGTTATGCCCTACAGGCAAGGTTTATGCCCTACATTTATCGACATTAAAGAGCATTTGCCAGTCATCTGACCATTGGTGGAGTTCATGTAGATCTCTTTGTAAGGTCTCAATATCACTTTCACTTCCTTCTTTATCATAGATCTTAGTGTCATCTGCAAATGTGTCATCTGCCCAACATTCTATCTCCCAGGATGAACAGGACCAGCAAAAGCTGCTTGACTATGTTATTGTGTCGTCCCAAAATATTCCTGTGGAACGTGAAGGTGAAAAGGGTATTGAAATAGTTCATGCTCTCATAAAAGACGAATTGCGTGTCACTCTAAATAAAACCGACATTATTGCTGCCTACAGAGTAGGCAAAAAGAATCCATCAGGTCTAACCCAGCGAAAAATTCGCCTCAAGCTAGCTTCCCAGTCCATAAAATCGCAACTTGTCCGGACAGCTGCATTCCAACGACAGGGGATCTTCATCAACGAGTGCTTGACTAGAAAAAGACAGCAACTCCTCCACCGCCTGCGTCAAATCCGTCATCAAAACCCAGCTGCGATTCATCAGTGCTTCGTTAGAGATGGCTTGATTAAAGTGAGAAAGACTTCAGGAGGTAAAATGTTTACAATTGCTAATGAGGATAACCTCAACACTTTCCTCTCCCAATGTGGTTTGTCTCACCTTATTATCCCTCTCATTGAGTCAACATAATTAACCCCCTTGTCACCTAGTGCGGGCTAGGTCTCCAAAGTCTCTTTGTTACACTTTTTTAAAGTAAATTTTAATTTAATGTATATTAGTCATTTATTGGACTTAATTAATTGAGTGCATTAATATTTTCTTTAGTTCTTATTAATTAAAGGATCATAACTACACTATTTATAGTTAATAATCATTAGATTAAATTTGCCTATGTTTATTATTCAACTCTTTTCTTTGCTTTCATTTATTACCTAGGTTGCCTAGCCTCGCCATACTCCCTTACTCCATTGTACCCCTGGCTTTGCCTGTGTCTCAAAATGCAAATTATTACTTACAGTGTACCTGAGAGTACTTGTTAGCAATCTACCTCAATTTTCTTCTTCTTTTTTTCATTTTGTGTTTGTCTTGTATAGGTCTTGTTTATATTTTAATTTTCCCCCTTTTATATCAAAATTTTGTTTTGTAATTGCCATTCTTGCCTTGTTTTCCTACAACCAGCCTTCTTATGCAAACAAGTATAGACCCAGAACTAAACCTCTTATCCACTATCTATGACAATCAACATTTTAATGATCAAAATTGCAGATATTTTACAGCTCATGATGTAAACAATGTATTAACACATAATCACAATATCTTTGTAATTAACTTGAATGTAAGATCACTTAGCAAACACTTCGATGATGTTAGTGCCTTGATTGAAACTATTGACAACAAATTCTCTTTAATTATACTTACTGAAACGTGGTTAAAAGAGGATACTACTCAACTCTTTAACATGCCTAACTACTCAGCAATTCACAACTGTCGACCAATTCAGAGAGGTGGTGGTACTGCTCTTTACTACCACCAAGAACTAACATGCTTAAAAGTAATTAGAACTAGAGACTACTGTGGGGAGTATATCTTCGCCAGTTTCAGAATCAAGGGGGCTGAGTCTGTCCTGACTGTGGGAGCAAACTATAAAATTCCTAACACTGATGTGTCCGAATTCAACTCTAACCTTATATAAATCTAATACTCGATAACAGACTGAACAAAAACCATCTAATTATCGCAGGGGACTTTAATATTGACCTCTGCGAGCCTGAAAACCCTACTGCTGTTAGCTTCCTCAACTGTATGAATTCCTGCTTCCTCGTACCCTTAATCACTAGACCTACTAGAATCACTGATAGTACTGCCACGACTCTAGATCACATCTGGACCAACATAACCTCTCCGCTTACTTCAGGTATAATCATCGATAGCACAACAGACCATTATCGATCCCACATTTCTCTTAACTAACATTAACAAACCATCTCTAGAGGCAAGGGACATAAGCTTTAGGCTGTACAATGAAACTGCTATAGGCAATTTTATAGCTGCTGCTGCTAATGTCAACTGGGAGTCCGAATTAGGTAAGGTAAAAAAACTCTCAGCCTTTATAACACCCACTGTCCTATGCTAACGAAACAAGTCACAACTAAAAGGCTAAATAATCCTTGGCTTACAAAGGGGATACTTAAATCCATTAATAAAAAACATGACCTTGAGAAGAAGTATAGGTTAGGAATCGTCTCCAAAGAATTTTCAAAGAATTACTCATCATTGCTATCTAAAATAATTAGGAGAGCCAAAATTAAATACTACGAAGATAAATTTACCCAAACAAAGGGCAACATTAAGAAAACATGGAGCACAATTTCCCAAATATTGGGATCAAAGAAGATTTTAAATAACAAACCAATACTCCTGTCCAATAATGATGGTCTGCTTTCAGCCTCTGACACTGCTCTTGAGTTCAATAGGTTCTTCTCTTCCATTGGGTCATCCCTTGCAAAAGATATTCCATCTTCCAAATACAAATACAAATATTTATTCAGGTAAAGTACATACATACAAGGTGAGATGCAAAAGTTGATGGATAGAGCTAGTACATACAATGCCTAAAGCCACTATTACACAAAGCGTTTCGGGCAGGAAAAACACTAAGACTAAAACTTAATACTAATTGAGATTAAAGCATAAATAGTGTTGAAAAAAAAATAAGAAAAAAAGTGAAAAAAAGGGGGAGGGGAAACATGGAAGAAAAAAAGCCTAAATACAATTTGGTCAACAAACAGCATTGTTTCAAGTAGTAGAAAGGGGTTGACATTTTGGGGTGAGGTAGGTTACATGGAGTTAATAAGGTAGTACTTTATTTTTATCTTATCTGACGCAAGTTTCTTCACAAAATATACCCCCAGTCCATTCTAACCAATCATGTCTCCTAAAAATATGACTGTGCAGGGAAATAAGGACAACAAACCCCTTGACAAGGCATCCATCCCGGCCAACTCTAACAATATTCGTGTTTCTCCGTCTGGAAGCTCTGGGGTCCAGGGCGACGGTGCTGCCCTCCCCTCCACCTCATTGAGCAAGTTGAGCAAGGGAGCAGAGTCCTCTCAACCCTCTCCTATGAACATGCTAGCATCCCAGTTTAAGCAACTCAAGCGAGCTTCCGGCCCTTCAAAGGAATTCACAAACTGGACCGAGAATCAGTGGTTCAAAAAGTTGTGCCTAGTCCTCGAGTCTCAAAATACTATCATCTTGAGTCTTCTCAATGAGAATCTAGCGATCCGCGCTAATCTCCAACAACAATAACAAGAAATAACCCTCCTCCGCGAGGATATTAGAAACTGCAAGGCAAGCCAATACCAACGACAGCATGATTTAAATGATCTCCGTGAGGAAAACAATCTTCTGAAAACTGATGAAGCCATAAAAAAACAGGAGGAAGCTCTCAGCAAAATGACTGCATGTATCAGTACATTTTCAGCCCAACGTTCCGTCTCCCAGGAGGAACAAGACCAGCAAAAGCTGCTAGACTCTGTTATCGTGTCGTCCCAAGATATACCTGTGGAACATGAAGGAGAAAATTGTGTCGAAATAGCTCAGGATCTCTTAAAAAACAAATTGCAGCTCATTCTAAACAAAACTGACGTTATTGCTGCTTACAGAGTAGGCAAAAAGAATCCATCATGTCAAAACCAGCGGAAAATTCGCCTGAAGCTGTCTTCCCAGTTCACGAAATCCCATCTAGTCCGGACAGCTGCATCCCAACGGAAGGGATTATACATCAACGAGTGCTTGACTAGGAACAGACAGCAACTCCTCTACCGCCTGCGTCAAATCCGTCAAAAAAACCCAGATGCGATTCATCAGTGCTTTGTTAGAGATGGACTGATAAAGGTGAGAAAAACCGCAGAGGGCAAAATGTTTACAATTACTAAAGAAGAAAACCTCAACACTTTCCTCTCCCAATGTGGTTTGTCTGACCTTATTATCACTCCCAGTGAATTAACTTAATTAACCCCCTGTCAACTAGTGGGGCTAGGTTTCCTAAGTCTCCTTGTTTCATTTTCTGACTTAATTTTTAACTTACTCTTAACTAGTAATTTACTGAAATTATTTAATTGAGTGCATTAATAGTTCTTCAGGTCTTATTAATTATACAGTCATAACTGAACTATTTATAGTTAATAATCATTAGCTTAAATTTGCCTATGCTTATTATTCAACTTTTCTTTGATTTCATTTATTACCTAGGTTGCCTAGCCTCGCCATGCTCCCTTACTCCATTGTACCCCTGGCTTTGCCTGCATCTCAAATTGCAAATTGTTACTTACAGTGTACCTGAGAGTACTTGTAAGCAATCTACCTCATTTTTCATTTTTGCTCAATTTGTTTTTGTATTGCTTAGTCTTGTTTATATTTTTGTTTTGTATTTCTATATCTTGTGTTTTGTATAGTCCATGTTTATATGTTTTTTCGTTAATCTCATTTATTACCTAGGTTTCCTAGCCAAGCCATACTCCCTTACTCCATTGTACCCCTGTAAGCCCCTTTTGTGTTTGTTTGGTACAGTATTGTGTACATTTTTTTCCCTATTCTATAGCTTATTTCTACATTGTTATCATTATTGTGAGATATTTATTCTTACGGGCGATTTTATAGAGAAAATTTTCCAAATTACAACTGATCTTTACTAAGGTAAAAGAAAGGGAGGAGGGAGAAGGGGAGGGAGGGGAAGGGAGGGGTTTTGAGGAGGGGGGATGTAGATAATAGGGAAGGGGGGGGAGTGGGGAGAGGGATAGTTGTAATTTGCCTTTCTTTCCTTGTTTTTCCTGCAATCTGCTTTTTTTATGCAGAGAAGTATAGACCCAGAACTTAACCTCTTATCCACTATCTATGACAATAATCACTTTAATGATCTAAATTGCAGATATTTTGCAGCACATGATGTAAACAATACAATACAATACAATACAATTTTATTTAGGTAAGGTACATACATACAATAAATTTTTACAAGGAATGGTTGACTTATAGGTAGAGCTAGTACATACAATGCCTAAAGCCACTATTACGCAAAGCGTTTCGGGCATGATAAACTTAAATGACAAGCTTAATACTAATTGAGCATAATGAGTAGAATGAAAACAAGAAATGAAAACATAGATGAAAAAGCAGCACAAATACAATTATGTCGACAAACAGCGCTCTTTAAAGAAAAAACAGACATTGGTTGACAATAGAAGGGTAAGGTAGGTTACAGTGAATTTATTAGGTATAGCTTCGCTTTTAACTTAAACTGGTTGAGAGAGGTACAGTCTTTAACATGGTTGGGAAGGTCATTCCACATTCTGGGCCCCTTGATTTGTAGAGCATTTCTAGTTTGATTAAGTCGTACTCTAGGAATATCAAAACTGTATTTATTTCTGGTGTGGTGCTCATGGGTTCTGTTACAACCTTCTATGAAGCTTTTGAGATCAGGATTGGCATTATAGTTTAGCGTTTTATATATGTATAATACACATGAGAGAATGTGCAGTGACTTAATGTCTAACATATTCAGAGATTTGAGTAGGGGTACCGATGTATTACACAAAGTAAACAATGTATTAACTCATAATCACAATATCTCTGTAATCAATTTGAACGTTAGATCCCTAGGTAAACACTTCGATGATGTTAGTGCCTTGATTGAAGCTATTGACAACAAATTCTCTTTTATTATACTTACTGAAACATGGTTGAAAGAGGATACTACTCAACTCTTTAACATGCCTAACTACTCAGCAATTCACAACTGTCGTCAACTTCAGAGAGGTGGTGGCACTGCTCTTTACTACCACCAAGAACTAACATGCTTAAAAGAAATTAGAACTAGAGACTACTGTGGGGAGTATATCTTCGCCAGCTTCAGAGTTAAGGGTGCCGAGTCTGTCCTGTCTGTGGGTGCAGTTTATAGAATTCCTAACACTGATGTGTCCGAATTCAACTCAAACCTTAGAAATCTAATACTTGATAACAGACTGAACAAAAACCATCTAATTATCGCAGGGGACTTTAATATTGACCTCTGCGAGCCAGAACACCCTACTGCTGTTAGCTTCCTCATCTGTATGAATTCCTGCTTCCTCATACCCTTAATCACTAGACCTACTAGAATCACTGATAGCACTGCCACGACTCTAGATCACATCTGGACAAACATAACCTCTCCGCTTACTTCAGGTATAATCACCGATAGCACTACAGACCATTACCCCACATTTCTCTTAACTAACATTAGCAAACCACCTCTTGAGTCAAGAGAGATACGTTTTAGACTACACAATGAAACTGCTATAGACAATTTTATAACTGCTGTTGATAATGTCAACTGGGAGTCCGAGTTAGGTAACATAGAGGACATCAACCTAGCAGTGCAATCTTTTCTTCAAAAAACTCTTAGCCTTTATAATACCCACTGTCCTATGCTTACAAAACAAGTCACAACCAAAAGGCTTAACAATCCCTGGCTTACAAAGGGAATACTTAAATCTATTAATAAAAAACATGACCTTGAGAAGAAGTATAGGTTAGGAATTGTCTCCAAAGAATTCTCAAAGAATTACTCATTATTGCTATCTAAGATAATTAGACGAGCCAAAACTAAATACTACGAAGATAAATTTACCCAAATAAAGAGCAACATTAAACAAACTTGGAGAACAATTTCACAAATATTGGGATCAAAGAAGTCTTTAAATAACAAACCGACTCTCCTGTCTAATAACGATGGTCAGCTTTCAGCCTCTGATTCTGCTATTGAGTTCAATAGGTTCTTCTCTTCCATTGGTTCATCCCTTGCAAATGATATTCCATCTTCCAGTACTGATGTTAAGGACTATCTTACAGGTAACTATCCGCAGTCTCTGTACCTAAAGCCTACTAATTCCACTGACGTCAATGAGATAATCCTTTCCCTTAAAACCAAGTCTGGTGCCCTTGAGGAGATACCAACTTTAATTTACAAAAAAGCCTCCAGATCTTTAGCCCCTGCTATTGCTTTGCTCTTCAACAAGTCACTTGAACTCCAAACCTTTCCAGATATTCTAAAAAAAGCGAGAGTAACCCCTGTCCACAAATGTGGTGATCTCACAGATGTTAACAACTACAGACCTATATCAATCCTGCCAAACTTGTCAAAAAATTTTGAAAAACTAATCTATAAGCAGCTTTACTCATATCTAGCCAAACTCAATATACTTAGCCCTTGCCAATATGGCTTCAGACCCAAAAAAAAGCACTAACGATGCACTTATTAGTATGCTTAACTCGATTCATACAGCTCTTGATAAAAATGAGTTCCCTGTTGGGTTATTTGTGGACCTGCGTAAAGCTTTTGATACTGTCAACCACCAAAACCTTCTTCTTAAATTACATCATTATGGAGTCAGAGGACACTCCCTACAATACCTCAAATCCTACCTTACTGACAGGCTCCAATATGTTTCTGTGAATAATACAATTTCTCCCACCCTACCCATCAACATTGGTGTTCCCCAGGGCAGCATACTTGGCCCTCTCCTCTTTCTCATCTACATTAATGACCTTCCAAATGCCTCCCAACACCTCAAACCATTTCTATTTGCTGACGACACAACCTTCATTTACTCCAGTCCTGATCCCCTTGCTCTAAATGCCACACTAAATACTGAGCTAAATAAAGTCCATCTGTGGCTAACTGCCAACAAACTCACCCTTAACATTGACAAAACTTTCTATATTCTGTTTGGCAATAAATCCTCTAATTAAATAAATCTCAAAATAAACAATACCCAAATTTGTAACAAATTAGATGGCAAATTCCTTGGCATTCTCATTGACCACAAGCTGAATTTCCAGGGACACATTCTAAACATATCAAAAAAAGTTTCAAAAACTGTGGGCATTCTTTCTAAGATCAGATATTATGTACCACGCCCTGCCCTGGTGACTCTCTATTACTCCCTTATCTATCCATATCTCAACTATGGTATTTGTGCTTGGGGCTCTACTACCCAAAATCACTTACGTCCTCTAATTACTCAACACAAAGCTGCTATTAGGACAATATCCAATTCTGGCCCCAGACATCACTCGGTACCCCTACTCAAATCTCTGAATATGTTAGACATTAAGTCACTGCACATTCTCTCATGTGTATTATACATATATAAAACGCTAAACTATAATGCCAATCCTGATCTCAAAAGCTTCATAGAAGGATGTAACAGAACCCATGAGCACCACACCAGAAATAAATACAGTTTTGATATTCCTAGAGTACGACTTAAATCAAACCAGAAATGCTCTACAAATCAAGGGGCCCAGAATGTGGAATGACCTTCCCAACCATGTTAAAGACTGTACCTCTCTCAACCAGTTTAAGTTAAAAACGAAGCTATACCTAATAAATTCCCTGTAACCTACCTTACCCTTCTATTGTCAACCAATGTCTGTTTTTCTTTAAAGAGCGCTGTTTGTCGACATAATTGTATTTGTGCTGCTTTTTCATCTATGTTTTCATTTCTTGTTTTCATCTACTCATTATGCTCAATTAGTATTAAGCTTGTCATTTAAGTTTATCATGCCCGAAACGCTTTGCATAATAGTGGCTTTAGGCATTGTATGTACTAGCTCTACCTATAAGTCAACCAATCTTTGTAAAAATTTATTGTATGTATGTACCTTACCTAAATAAACATTTTATTTTATTTTATTTTATAAACTGGTTAGGAGAGCTACAATCTTTAAGTCCAGTCGAGTTAAGTCCAAATTAGTACAGTCCAGTACTAATATTCAGGACAATCTTACAGGTAACTATCCACAGTCTCTGTACCTAATGCCTACTAATTCCACTGATGTTACTGACAATCCTTAACCTTAAAACCAAGTCTGGTGCCCTTGAGGAGATACCAACTCTTATTTACAAAAAAGCCTCCAGATCTTTAGCCCCTGCCATTGCATTGCTCTTCAACAAGTCACTTGAACTCCAAACCTTTCCAGAAATTCTAAAAAACAGCGAGAGTAACCCCTGTCCACAAATGTGGTGATCTCACAGATGTTAACAACTACAGACCTATATCAATTCTGCCAAACTTGTCTAAAATATTTGAAAAACTTGTCTACAAGCAGCTTTACTCATATCTAGCCAAACACAATATACTTAGCCCTTGCCAATATGGCTTCAGACTCCAAAAAAGCACTAACGATGCACTTATTTGTATGATTAACTTGGTACATGCAGCTCTTGATAAAAATGAGTTCCCTTTTGGGTTATTTGTGGACCTGCGTAAAGCTTTTGACACTGTCGACCACCAAAACCTTCTTCTTAAATTACAACATTATGGAGTCAGAGGACACTCCCTGCAGTACCTTCAGTCTTACCTTACTGACAGGCTCCAGTATGTTTCTGTGAATAATTCAATTTCTCCCACCCTACCCATCAACATTGGTGTTCCCCAGGGCAGCATACTTGGCCGTCTCCTCTTTCTCATCTACATTAATGACCTTCCAAATGCCTCTCAACATCTCAAACCAATTCTATTTGCTGACGACACGACCTTCATTTACTCCAGTCCTGACCCCCTTGCTCTAAATGTCACAGTGAATACTGAGCTAAATAAAGTCCATCACTGGCTAACTGCCAACAAACTCACCCTCAATATTGACAAAACTTTCTATATTTTGTTTGGCAATAAATCCTCAAATCAAATAAATCTCAGGATTAACAATTCCCAAATTTGTAACAAAGTAGGTGGCAAATTCCTTGGCGTTCTCATTGACCGCAAGCTGAATTTCCAGGGACACATTCTAAATATCTCCAAAAAAAGTTTCAAAAACTGTTGGCATTCTTCCTAAGATCAGATATTATGTACCTCGCTCTGCCCTGGTGACGCTCTATTACTCTCTCATCTATCCTTATCTCAACTATGGTATTTGTGCTTGGGGTTCTACTACCCAAATCATTTACGTCCTCTAATTACTCAACACAAAGCTGCTATTAGGACAATATCTAACTCTGGCCCCAGACATCACTTGGTACCCTTACTCAAATCTCTGAATATGCTAGATATTAAGTCACTGCACATCCTCTAATGAGTATTTTATATATATAAAATGCTGAACTGTAATGTCAATCCTGACCTTAAAAGCTTCCTAGAAGGTAGTAACAGATCCCATGAGCACCACACCAGAAACAACTACTTATTTGATATTCCAAAAGTACGACTTAGTCAAACTAGAAATGCTTTACAAATCAAGGGACCTCGAATGTGGAATGACCTTCCCAACTATGTTAAAGACTGTACCTCTCCCAACCAGTTTAAGATAAAAACTAAGTACTACCTAATTAACTCAATGTAACCTACCTCACCCCTAAATGTCAACCCTTGTCTACTATTTTAAACAATGCTGTTTGTTGACCAAATTGTATTTTTGTTTTGTTTTTCTGCCATGTTCCCCCCCCTTTTTTCCTTTTTTTTCTTATTTTTTTTGCCATGTTCCCCCCCCCTTTTTTCCTTTTTTTTCTTATTTTTTCTCAACACAATTTATACTTTAATCACAATTAGTATTAAGTTTTAGT
Source organism: Procambarus clarkii (assembly GCF_040958095.1). NCBI lineage: Eukaryota > Metazoa > Arthropoda > Malacostraca > Decapoda > Cambaridae > Procambarus > Procambarus clarkii. The sequence goes on along the minus strand of NC_091186.1, from coordinate 35,732,189 downwards.
CTTAGTGTTTTTCCTGCCCGAAACGCTTTGCGTAATAGTGGCTTTAGGCATTGTATGTACTAGCTCTATCTATAAATCCATCAACTTTTGTATCTCACCTTGTATGTATGTACTTTACCTGAATAAATATTTGTATTTGTATTTTTGTAATTGTCAAAATGATGTACCTTGCATACATCAGATCTTTAGTGGATTATGCTGCACCTCTGCTTGTTTTGATGCCTGAAAGAAAGCTTGAGGGGCTTGAAAAACTGCAGAACGAAGCCTTGAAGATTATCCTTGGGTGCCCTCGTACCACAAAGATACTTAACATGAGAAAGGAACTTAATATTCTAAGCGATGTTGATTGTGTTACTGAAATAAACTGTCAAATTGGTATAAAAATACTTAGGCTAACTCATCCTAACCCTTGCACAGAAGCCCTCCAGAATTTCTTTATTGAAGGTCAACATTGTTCCAAATGGATGACTAAAACTGGAACTCAACTCAGAATGTATCAGGCTTATGATTTGTACCAAGAGAGACAACTACGGCACTTTCCTGCATATTGATGCTCTGTCCACAGAGCATTCTCTCTCTCAAGTCATATACACTGATGGTTCCCTACACCGCACCACGGGTGCAGCTGGAAGTGCAGTTGTCCTGACAATGGGCGATGGCTTGTACTTTGAGTGGGGAGTCCGTATAAACAACTGGGCCTCTACCCTTCAGACCGAACTATTTGCCTTGATCCTTGCACTGAAATGTGTACAAGTCTCCAAACTTGATACATTAATTGTAAGTGACTCCTTATCATCCTTAATTGCTCTCACCTTTTTAAGACGTAACTGTAACATTCTCGTGTCCGAAGCTAGACACAAATACAACAAAATTATTAATGATGGTAACAGAGTCCATTTCATGTGGTCTCCATCTCATGTTGGCCTCCGAATGCATGATAGAGCTGATGAGTTAGTCAAAGAATCTGCCTTTAAAGGAGACGTTGAGTGTAACCTTGGATTGTCAATGAACAATCTGAGAGCAGCAGTACACCGAGAACTTCAACAAGATCTTATAGATCTGAGGCAAAGTGAAATTGACACCAGTAATTCCATCTATCATCATACTATCATGCAAGAGGAGCCACACATCTATGGATCATCCAATAAAATCAGCAGACTTCTAGATGTTACTACTGCTCGGCTTAGACTCGGTTACAAGTGTCTCTGGGAATTCTCATTACCCTGCTGATGTAGACCTGACCAAATGTAAACTGTGTCAACAAAATTATTCGCACACCCTCCGTTACTATGTGATGGAGTGCGAAAAGATACGTGAATTCGGAGACAATTCTATAACCAATGTTCTAGCGATGTGTCAATATTTCATTCAAAATGATCTGCTACCAGAAATTTTAGCCAAATATCCCCAGTTTGCTAACTGTAAGTAGTAACTAAGTGATTGTAACCTATCCACCGCTGCCCACTGGATGGGGGGCGGTGTGCAGGACAAACATATAAATTTTGACACTAGCTCTCCACATATGTCAGTTGCTTAATTTAGAACCTGTACTTGAGGTCGATCTCGAACCCATTGTTGATGTGATGACTTATACTGAATTTTGTAACTAGCTCATCAAGATTGTAACTTGCTTAGCTAAATGAATTGTGGGGTTCAGTCCCTGAGCCCATTATGTGCCTCTGTAACCCTTTCCACTACCGCCCGCAAGATGGGTATGGGGTGCATAATAAATGAACTAAACTAACTAACTTGGATCACTGTGGTGGTTGTGATATCAGATGCCTCAAAACGGTGGTCCCATGTAGCTGCAATAATGCAGAGGCAGGTGGTTGCAGGTGCGGGGGCGCTCAAACAGCGTATCGCCTAGATCTCACTGTGAGCGCGACGTGCTGCTGCTACCGATGCCAGGAATGATGTGTGTTTCCCATTCTGCTATCGCTGGCTTATATACGGTTACTACACCTCACAGTAAGATAGGAGGGTGGAAAAACCGTTACCTGTAAATAGGGATAGGATTATAGCTTGTGTAATTAGTTATGCCATTAAGATGATGAGATAATGAAGCGAGTATAGGTTTACTCGCTACAAACCACTGATTCTCGGTCAAGTTAGGGAAATCCGGCGAGGGACCGGAAGCTATGATTTTTATGATAAACATTTTAACCCAGTTTTATCCAGTGCTCCCACATGTCCCTTAGGCTTGTATTTTAACTTATTTATGTTACTTGGTCTATAATTGTCACGCTATCATGGAATAAATCCACATATTGACTTAGATATCTCTGAAGTTACACAGTTTATGTAATTGACAAATTTCAACATTCTCTGTGATTCTTGTTTGACAGAAAACGAGATACATTTATGGGGTGACTCTGCTGGTTAGTGACCTTGACACCTGTTGTACGAGGAGCACTCAATGACTTGCTATGGATCATATTACACTAACAATTAACAATACCCAAATTGAAAGCAGAGTAGTTGGAAAATTATTTTTGGTGTTCACATTGACAAGGAACTGAATTTCACTTGTCATATTCAAAATAGAGCAAAAATAAATGTCTCAGACAGTAAGCATCGTAAATTTATTTATTTATTTATTTTATATATACAAGAAGGTACATTGGGTCAACGACTCAAAAGTCCCAGGTGTAAACGAAATTAAATCACAAGTTATAAAAGAACTGGCAGATGAACTGTGTCTCCCACTGAAATTAAAATTCAGAAAATCTTGTATTAATAAGCTTAGGTCTACACAGCAATATGCTGCTTCGCTATTCTATATGATGGATTACAAAGTGTAGATAAAAAACTAGCCACAAGTTCATCTAACCTCCCCGCCTCACAGGAAGGCCAGTCATACACGGAATCAGGAGAGAATATGGAATGCCAGGCTGATCCACCAGTACACTAGCACAAGAATAAGAAGCTCATCTTAATTCTTTCCTCAGTGACTGTGGGATAACTGCTGTATAGCCTGAATTCAAATTATAATCTCATTTAACTACCTTTGTGTACTTTAGCTCTGTCTTTCCTTTCAAAAGGTTTTAACTTTAGTTAAAAAAAAAATAATAATATTGTCATCTTTATTATTGTCTTTTTTCTTTTTACTTCCATGTTCCATAGTACACTGGCTTTGCCTGTGTCCTCTAGTATTAACTTCATTATCTAGTGTCCTGAGTGTATCTCTATTTAAACTACCTCAGTTTGTTTTAGTGTAACTTTAGTATTCAACTATAGTGTACTTATAATAGTATAGTAAACAAGCTTTTCATCTTATAGATTTCATAATTGCTTTTTGACTTTTTTGGTCATCTATTGTTATTAATTATTCTAGTTCATTTTTTACATTTCTAGTTCCCATTAAGTTTTTTTTACTTAAATTTACCATTAAGTTTATATTACTTTAGAATTTTTATTCTACTTTTCTCTTTGTTTTTTATTTTGTAATTTGCCATTCTTGCCTTGTTTTCCTGCAAACAGCCTTTTTATGCAGACAAGTATAGACCCAGAACTAAACCTCTTATCCACTATCTATGACAATCCAACCCGTTCTCGCAAATTTAATAAGTCAATATTGACTTATTAAATATGTGCATAGGTGACATACTTAACATAATAGATACCCTTAAAAAGATTCATAGAAAACACCGACCTTACCTAACCTTGTTAGTATCTTAAGATAAGCATTTTATTGCTTCGTAATTACAATTATTACCTAACCTATAATAGGTATAGGTTAAGTAATAATTGTAATTACGAAGCAATAAGATGCTTATCTTAAGATACTAACAAGGTTAGGTAAGGTCGGTGTTTTCTATGAATCTTTTTAAGGGTATCTATTATGTTTAGTATATCACCTATGCACGTAGTTAATAAGTCAATATTGACTTTACGAATTTGCGAGAACGGGTTGGACAATCATCACTTCAATGATCAAAATTGCAGATATTTTACAGCACATGATGTAAACAATGTATTAACAGATAATCACAATATCTCTGTAATCAACTTGAACGTTAGATCCCTAGGTAAACACTTCGATGATGTTAGTGCCTTGATTGAAACTATTGACAACAAATTCTCTTTTATTATACTTACTGAAACGTGGTTGAAAGAGGATACTACTCAACTCTTTAACATGCCTAACTACTCGGCAATTCACAACTGTCGTCAAATTCAGAGAGGTGGTGGTACTGCTCTTTACTACCACCAAGAACTAACATGCTTAAAAATAATTAGAACTAGAGACTGCTGTGGGGAGTACATCTTCGCCACTTTCAGAGTCAAGTGTGCTGAGATTAAGTGGTCAGATGACTGGCAAATGCTCTTTAATGTCGATAAATGCAAGACCTGGGGCCGGATTCAGGAAGGTACTTACGAAGGTTTTTCGTCTTAGCTAAGGACGTTTTCCCTCTTAGCGCCTTTGTGGCGGCTACGTCCGTATTCAAGTAGGTACCCTAAGTGGAAAAACCTTCGTAAGTTCATTCTGGGATTTAAGTGTGGTTTCGACCACTCGTAGCTTTACGTAAACTGGATATAAGTCATTTTTTCTCTACTACATAACACTGGGATCGATTTATGATATTGGAACATGACCAAAATATTTTTTTTTTTTTTGCAGGGATATTCCTGCATGGGCCCTAAGCCTCTGGCTGGCCCACTAAGTGTTGCTTGTTTCTGTTTTACTTGGGCGGAGTATGAGTATTTATTACTCGTATGGTCGCTTCAGTAAGATTTTGCCATATGTGTTTAACAACTTCTTCTGCTCTGTTGAATCTAAGTTGAAATCTTAATGGGTTTGTAACTGTGCACTGTGTTAGATAATGTTCCAGTGGTCTGTCGGGCATTTCTCCACAGTGTTGACATTTCCTCTCATCTTCCGGAACCTGTAAGCCTATTTCCCATGCACATGGGTACCCAAGCCTGATGCGATGTAAATGCACTTCTGTTGCTCCACTGCTCCCTTTCATCAAACTAAGTGGTTCGTAGTTGGTTGAATTCTTGTACCAACCCGCAGATCCTGATGTTGCAACTGCTGTGTTGTGGTCACTGTACATCTTTTGCATTGCTCTGTTTCTAATTACTTTCTTAATCTGTGATAGACTCTGTGGTATGTAAATGTCTACATTTCTCCTCGTAGTAGCAAGTTTTGCAGCTTCGTCTGCAATGTCATTTCCTATTATTCCCACATGACTTGGCACCCAGTTGATAAGTACCCGTCGGCCTTGTCGTTTGAGTGTTTGCATGAATGATATGACATTTGTGATCAGATGGATGTTATCACATATGTGTTCTTGTTGCAAGGTTTCAATGGCGGTTCTCGAATCTGTATGTATGATAACATGTTGTCGGTGTTCAGCAAGAGCATGTTCCAAAGCCTTTTGAATGGCTAGCATCTCTGTTTGTAAAGTCGAACACCCATTTGAGAGCTGCCAACTATTTACAGTTTCCTGCTTTAACTGCAGCTCCGGTTTCTTGTCCCTGCTGGTCTACTGATCCATCTGTGAAGTAAGTGAAGCTGTCGGATGCCATGTTTGCTTCTATATGCATCTGTGCAATGTTACGTAGCAGATGAGGCTTAGTCTGGTTCTTCTTTCCTTCAAGAGCCATAATCTTAAAGTCTGCTGGCAGAGACTCCCAAGGGGCTTGTATAACAAAGTCTGCATGTATTTCGTCGACACCCTTCTCAGTGACTGTGTTTGTTATATCGAATGTATTGATGGTGTTTATCGCACAATGGGTCCACCTATTGCTATTGAAGGCTCTTCTGTCCAGAGTTAGTGCTCCAGTGATTATATCTTTAAGTGAACTGATTCTAGGTCTAGTCAATATCTTGGTCAGCATGCACGCAGCAATCCCTTTTACCCTTATTTCAATCGACGTTAGCTTTGTTTCGAGTCTTAGGTTCAGTATTTTAGTCCATCTGGGAGCTCCTGTTATGATTCGCAATGCATCATTTTGAAGAACCTCAACGTTTGCCCACTGACCAGGAGAAAGAGTGAGTAAGGCAGGCGCTGCATAATCAACTAGGGAACGAACGGCGTGTATATAAAACATTCTTAACACTTTGTGTCCCGCTCCTAGACGGGGCCCTGTGATTGCTCTCATTATATTTAGTCGTGATTTTGCTTTCTCCTTTAGATATTGAATTTGCTTATTGAATGCCATTTTAAAATCTATCCACACTCCGAGATATTGATATTGTGTAACCCACTGAAGGTTAATGTCTTGAATGCGTAGGTGCCTGTCTGGAGTGTTGCCACATAGTCTCATTGCCTTAGACTTCTGTGCAGATATTTTTAGCCCTAAAACACTGCATACAGATGTTACTTTATCTAAAGCACCTTGTGCTTTATTTAGAAGTGAAGGACCTGTAATGACTAATGCTATATCATAAGCATAGCTTAGCAATTTAACCCCTTCTGTAAATGTCATGGTAACAAGGTTTTCCACAAGGATGTTAAAAAGACTAGGACTGAGGACTCCTCCTTGTGGAGTCCCATTCTCGTGCAAGTGGTAGTCCGACACTTGTCCTTGCAACTTTACTCTGGCATACCTGTGACTTAGGTAATCTTGAATCCATGCCAGCTTTTTTCCCTTTACACCTTTTTAACTAAGGTGTGTAATATTGCTTGCGGGCATGCAAGTTCAAATGCTTTTTCTAGATCAAGGAAGATCACTATAGCTGGACCCGAGTTAACTGTTCCTAGTAATGTTGCTATGCAGTTTGCAGTACCTACTCCTCTAGTGAAGCCAAATATGTGTTTATGAAGGTCTCCAGTCTTCCACAGTAGTCTATTTAAGACCATCCGTTCTGCAGTTTTACTAATGCATGATGTTAATGAAATGGGTCTGTAATTGCCAGGTTCTTTCGGCTTAGGAATCGGTATGATGTCTGCTTTCTTCCAAGAGGTTGGTAGTTTGCCTTGCTGCCAAGATGCATTGATGACGTCCAATATTCCTTGTTCTCCAGCAGGACCTGCATGTGCGATCATTGAGTATGTAATGTTATCAGCACCTGGTGCAGTGTCCTTACCATCTTTTTTGGCCCTGATTAGTTCTTGTTTGGTGAAGGGACAGTCACATTCGTCATTTATAGCTATGCTCTCATGAATGACTGTCAACCTCTCTTGTTTTAATTGTTCTTGCTGCCTTTGGACCATTGCAGGAAGCTGATATGAAGCTGTTCTTTCTGCAAATTGGAAAGCAAGTCTCTCAGCCTCCTGCAATGGTTGAATACATGTCTGTGGTCGGGCTGGTCGACCTGATATAGTTTTAATCTGACCCCATATCTTGCCAAGACTACTATATTCATTTAGAGTTTGACACCACTCAAACCATCTTGCCTCCTTTACTTCTCTAGAAACTCGCCTTGCTTCAGATATCACCGCTCGTAGCAGAGTTCTTCCTTCTGGTGTGGGGTTTCTCTTTAGATGTTTTCTGAAGATGTTGACTCTGTGGTTCTGTTCTTTAACTTCATTACTATAGAACCAATAGTTCTTTCGTTTTGTGTTACCTGTGATAATGATTGGAATAGCTTTGTTTGCAGCAGCTGCAATGGCTTCCTGCAGATTGGTCTCGTGTATGTTCAAATCCTCAGGTGGCGTGTACGTTGCATACCATTTTTCAAGTTCTTCTCGGTATATATTCCAATTGGCCTTTCCTAAATTCCACCGAGGCTGTGCAGGTGGTGTTGGAGGTCGTGCCAGGTTTAGTGTCGTGACAGTAGCATAGTGGTCACTGGTGATCACCGGGTCTACTTCCCACTTCGCCTGATGCTGGAGTGCTGTTGAGATTAATGTAAGATCAAGGGAACCTCCTAGAATGTGAGTGTTGAGTGTTGTAATCCAGTGTTGAGAAGTGTAATCTCAGGTACTTCTCGCAGAGCTGCAGCTAAATGGCGCCCATCTGCATTGGCTGGCCCAGTTGCACCTAACTCTTGATGATGAGCATTAAAATCCCCAGCAATAATTACATTTTCCTGCGTGGCCAAGGCAAGCACTGCCTCTGCTTCTAGTTTACGTCTAGGGGGCTTGTGAACGTTGTATATGAGGAGCTCAATATTAGCCATATTCACTGTTACTGCTAATACCTTTACTCCTTCCCCACATGAAACTGAGTCTATTTTCTTGCTGGGTATGGTGTTCCTGACTAGGGTCATTAATCCTCTTTGTCTCCCCCGCTCATACGGTATAACAGTGCTGATATCCAGCTAATCTGAAGGATTTCGTGGCTGGGAAAAGAGTTTCTTCCAAAACGATTATATCTGCTTTCGTGCTGATTGCAGCCTCCTGAAGTGTGTGTTTTTTATTTCCAAGACCTTGTATGTTCCACTGCAGTATTCGTAATGGCCAGACGACGGGTTCGGTTGGTGTCGCTTGTTCTACTAGAACTCCTCCTCGGAATCGACCTCTATATTCTCCACCTCGCAAGTCGTGTCGCTGCAAATCGGACTGCATTGATTGTTCGTGGTCATCCCCGACGTTGTTGGAATCTGTGCATAACTGTGGTCCATCACTTTGTTGTTGGTATTGCTGTATGCCGGACTGCATTGATTGCTCGTGGCTGTTTCTTGTGTTGTTGGAACCTGTGCATCTCTGCTGTTCAATACGTCTTTGTTGGCGTTGTTGCATATCAGACTGCATTGGCTGTTGTTGTCTGTCTCTTGTGTTGGAAGATTCTGTTGATCTTGGGTGGTCACTGCTTCTTGCAGTTGCTGTTGTAAATGTTGATGTTCTGGTGTCTTGACTACCCGACTGTTGTTGGTAGTCTGTATGTCCATGTTGCGTTGTTTGTCCTTTTGTGCTCCGTCTTGTCTCAGACTGTCTGTTTCTTGTGTAACTGTGGTCTGCTGCACGATCTTCTCCATTATTACACAAGTGATTTCTTGAGTCTGTTGCTGTGAGGCGTTCTGCGTCACCTGTAGACAATTGATAATGGTTTCTGCCATGATCTTCACGATGTTTTTCAGCTGGACCTCGGTGAAACTGTATATCTGTTGTGTTGATTCCGAAAGTAATTGTTTTCTGCTCTTTTGCATTTGCTGTATTTCTGCAGCACTTTTGTGTATTTTCTGATTTGGAATTAATAGATTCGGGAAATTTTGCTCTGTGCGAGTGTGTGTCTGTTGTGGCTGTGCACGAGTGTTCCAGACGTTGGTGTTGGTGTATGTAGTGCTGGTCTGTGTGTTTATCCTGGCCTGAGCTGTCTGCACTTTTTCTTTCCGTGCAGAGCAGGTTGTGCTCCAGGCATGATGTTTGCCTCCACAATTTGGACATTTGGCTGTTGTGGTCTGGTTTGCCTTGTGCTTGGCTATACAGTCTTTGGTTGGGTGCCTCAGGCTGCACACTCCGCATCTCTCCTGTCCGGTGCAGCGTGACTGATGGTGGCCATATTTCTGACACCTGAAGCAGCGTAGGGGTTCCCGGACGTGTGGTCTCTGTCGGTATGTTCCCCAATTTCCAAGACTGAATGTTTCTGGCACATGTCCCATGACGGTCACCAGAACCTGACGTGTCGCTGCCTTGTCTACTTTTGTGCGGCATCGTTCCGCATTCAGGATTTGCTTGTGTTCGAGTACAGGATCCAGGGGAAAGTCGATTGGGTATCCCAAAAGCACGACTCGTGTGCGTCTTTCTGAAGGGTCCAACTTTTCCAAGCATACAGGTTTCCCTTGCAGGACTCTTACTTTTCCCAAGTAATTTGAAGTCTGTTGGTCTTGTGGTGTCATTATTATTTCTCCTTTCAGGTTGACTGTAATGGAAAGTTTGAGCTCTGGTTGTTTTTTTTCCATCGCCGTTACTACTCCATATGCTGTAGGAAAGTGGTCTGTCTGCATTATCTTGAATTTTGGAAGATGTGCAGAGTCTGGCGATGTCTGGTGTGAGACTGGTGGTGTCCTCTCCTGTCTCATACTGTTGTCCTGCGGCTGTGTTGTGGCGAGAGGTGCAGTGTCTGACACTTGCTGGTGTGTGACTGATGCTTTCTTCTCTAGGTCCATTACGTCTGCTGTCTTGCTGGTAGAAGCAAGTGGTGAAGCCTCGATAGCAGTTTTCTTCGGTGCCTGCTGCACATCGGTCCACCGTCCCTCCTCGTCTGAAAGCTGCCTCCATTTCCTCTTACTCTTAGCCTTCCCCATGACTCTCTCCACGTAGTGAGGACCGAATCACTGCCCTACCTAATGCCTGAGACACTCCTAGGCCTGGAGAAATTCATTCCCCTCCAACGGAGGTCGTAGAATGATTCCCCCAGGTGGAATCAGGGATATCAGGGATACCTAACACCTAAATGAGCTGTTTGATCTACCTTTCCCTGTCAGGCTCAGTACACCTTCTAAGGTGCCCCCTTGTGGCGCTGCTCCCTGCAGGGTATCGCCTCGCCCTTCAGGGTAGGACTCTAAGTGACCTGGTCAGTGATACAGTCCTCAAAAAAAAAAAAAAAAAAAAAAATTGCGGTACGAGAGTTTGGGTCGCCTGCGTACTGGGTTGCGCAGAATACCAGTCAGCTGGGCAGCAGGTAATCAACAACGTTGTTTCTCCGTCAATTGTAGACGAAATCGGAATTGTTTCCTTTAAAACAAGATATTGTCTGGGTCTTGGAGTACTGATGTATTCTTCCTCACAAAACCGCGATGAATGGAGCTGATGGGTGCTCAGAATCGTGAGTTTTTCCGGGAACAAATCCGTGTGCGGCCAGCTAGCAATGGCGCCGGCAGCCATTTTTGTTATGATGAGGCAGTAAATTGTGCCATGGCAGGATACCTTCTATTGCATCCTTTTCACTGAGAGTTTCAGAGTTTTCACTATTGTAGGTTTTTATGAAGCCTCGAAGCTTTTTCCTGTCACACACATTTTTGTGCTGGAGTGAACAGCGCATTTTACTGGATGCTGCAAATAAAGTCTTTTTGGCTGAAAGTTTTAAAGTTGTTACGAAATTTTCCTTATCCTTTACCTACATAAAAATTATAGATAAGAGCTAAAGAGAAAATGCTTCAGAGTTAATAAAGACAAATAGTAGGCCTACCTACATGAGTGGCAATCACATTTTTGCGATGCCTAATAGAGTGTGCAACTGCCTCGATAGAATATTTGATGTTCCTCGAGGTTGTTCCAGTGTTTAACTCTAACTCTTTACAAATCATTTGTAGGTCAGATCGCCATTCTTGAATCAATGACTTTTGAACATCAAGTTTGTCGATCTCATTTGAAACTGTTATTTCCGTCTCTCTGGCCTATTTGAAAATATAATAAATTTAATGAACAAATCACATTAACCGTGATGAGTGGTTCGAACCTCTGGGCTTGGCATTCCCAGATGCTTGCTCTAGTCGAATGTGCCACAACATGGTCAAAAGAATTGCAACCTTGGCTACTACTGCACCCACAATTCATTTTTTCTTTATTATGCACCCCCTTACCCATTCCATGGGCGGTTGTGCATGCAGTTCCCCATGCACTTGGTCTATGTCCTCCAGTAGTTCTACCTCTGATGAACCTTTCAATACACATAGAATTCATATTATTGTGATATATCAATACATGGAGAAAGACACTGAAATGGGGGCATGAAAGGCAGAACTACTGAATGACAGAGACCGAGTTCATGGGGGAATTGTGTGAAACCTGTTTGGCTTCAGTGGAAGCCTTGGGATCCTTGTGGGTGCAGTAGTACTCCAAGTTGCAATTCATTTGACCATGTCGTAGCGTAGTGGACCAGAGCATGCATCTGAGAACACTCAGTGCATGGGGTTCGAACCCTCATCACAGTTCCTGTGATATATCACGATACTGTGATTTCTCTGTGTACACATTTGATATTACTTTGAATCATGCATTTAGGTTAATAAAATTAAATACTATATACTCTACACAAATTAACCTTATTGTTATATAGCAAAAGTTCAAGCAGTTAATTCAAGGAAATGGTAGCTAATTTATAATGGAAAATATATGTAGTACATGATCTGAACCCATAACTAACCTATAAATGCATTATAATACCTTTCACATATAAATACATTGATTGATGGAAAATAACAATGTCCAATCAAACAGCATTGTCCTGCTTTCTCCTTAATTAATCTCTGCATTTGTTTTTCTTTTTTGATTATTGATTATTTAGAATGATTAGTATAATATGTTAAACAAAACTTTATAGGCATTAAGCACAAGTTCTGTACATAATATTTGTGATGTGTGTCCATTAAATAAACCCTCATTTAAATACCAACCAATGATGTTGGGACATAACCAACATCAAATGACTCCAAAGTTGCTTCACCAGCTGCCAAATAACTTTGAGTGTAAGTTCTGCCACTAGTAGAACAGTCCGCATTGTGAATATGTGGTGGTGAAAGTATAGCAGGCAGAATGTCTGGGTGCCACATTGGAAGATTTAAGCATGGTACATAATTGCAAATTGTATATTAAACATATTTACAGACAAATCTCCAGATATTACTATAACTAACCTTATGCTACCAAGTTGTTCAGTGTTATAGTCATTTAATCTCCATAATTGTCTACCATACACTTAAAAATGGGCCAAAAAAGGACTTTCTGGTACTGGCGCTCAAGAGGTTCTCTAGTCGTCACTGCTATTCTCCGGTGAAATTCTGAAGAGAAAATAATAGTGTTAGAAGAACAAAAGTACAAGAACAAAACCAGAAAATTATGCTTATGCAAAATTATGCTACAATGTACCTATTAATAATCTTCAAATTTGGCTACAAATTACCTACTTATAATTATGTGTTAAATTATGGACTTTCCCCATAATGATATGCATGTTAGTGGCATTACCTATACTGCCTACCTGGGGCCCCCTAGAGAGATAGTGACACAAGTTATGGTAATCCCTTTAGTAAGGTGCTGGGTCAACATGAATAAGCTATAACTAATAAGGACACAAATCAATAGGTTCATTTAACAGTGGTATTAACACCTATATATATTTAGCTAAGAATAAGTTTTTACAAGTGTAACAAAGTGAAAGGAATGGATGAAAATTTTGATGATATATATAAAATGCTCATTGACTTGAACCTGTCTTCCTATATAAAGTATATAAGTGGTAAACACCATTAATGTTGCCTGTAGGTATTTTTGGAACATCTGGTATGTATACCATACTGTCAAAAATCCGATGATCTATCTGAAAAACTAATTGGTAGTGCATTTTTTGAATTCATTGCATAGCCTTATATACTAACAAAAATAAAACAAATTGTAGAGAAAAGCTAACACAACATTATAACACCATCTTGTGTATTCTATGGTACACAAGAAAACATACCTTATACTGACAGAAGAACTATGCATACTGCTGAAACTACTTTCCACAAAATATCTGAACCAAGGAATAATCCCCCAAGATTTTAAATATGAACATTTCACCCTTACAGTATTAAAAAAAAATCAGAAATAGTTCAGCACAAAACTTATGTTCGATCAGCTTGCAAGCTGATGGTGAAAATCCTAAAGGAGGGAATCATTGACCATCTATCAGTGAACAATGTTATTCAATCAACACACCAAGGTCTTCTTAAAAACAGATGCTACCTGAGTTTATAGTTAGATAAATATACACACATACCAAAAGAATAGGGGGTGGTAGGAGAAGAAAATATCAGAGTGTTCAGTGAGGATCCGCAAGGTCTTCTCTGAGTACTTCTATTTTCTTCTCCGAGGCTATGGGTCCCTACACTTGCACCAGAGGTGGTACCCCTTCTGAATGCTACCTTATACACCTCCTCACTTCTTGGATATGGTACCATGGTAATCAGACAAAGGGTTTCCGGTGGATGTAGTATAAATGAATTTTGCTAAAGACTTTAATAAGGTACCACATGAAAGACTAACAAGGAAATTACAGGTTCATGGAATACATTGTAGAATGGACAAAACAATACTTAAAACAAAGAGAGTAAAGGGTCATACTAAATGGAAATGAATCTGATGAAATGTGGTAAGTGGAGTACCTCAGGGGTACATTTTGGGGTCTAAAATATTTGTCATATACTGAACATCTATGACATAGAATATAATATAATCAACCATATCTTTATATTGGCAAATGGCTGGCGTATCACGAGCACTTTGTCCCTGGGTTCCTGGGGGCGGCAGTGGACCCCCTACCGACCCTGTGGGCGGTAGTGGACCCCCTACCGACTCTGTGGGCGGTAGTGGATCCCCTACCAGCCCTGTGGGCGGTAGTGGACCCCCTACCGACCCTGTGGGCGGTAGTGGATCCCCTACCAGCCCTGTGGGTCGTAGATCATAACACAGAACGAAAAGGCAATGTAAAGGATCTGGGTGTACTCATGTCGGAAGACCTTACCTTTAAAGAACACAATAAAGTATCCGTCACAACTGCAAGAAAAATGACAGGTTGGATAACAAGAACTTTTCACACTAGAGATGCTATACCGATGATGATGCTTTTCAAAACGCTTGTGCTCTCTAGAGTAGAGTACTGCTGCACAATGACAGCACCTTTCAAAGCTGGAGAAATTGCTGACCTGGAGAGCGTGCAGAGATCCTTTACTGGTAAAATCCACTCAGTAAAACATCTAAACTATTGGGACCGACTAAAGAGCCTAAAACTGTACTCCCTTGAGCGCAGGCGGGAGAGGTACATAATAATTTATACGTGGGAAATATTAGAGGGGCTGGTCCCAAACCTGCACACAGAAATAACATCACATGAGACCAGAAGACATGGCAGGATGTGCAGAATACCCCCGTTGAAAAGCGGAGGTGCAACACGTACTCTGAGAGAGAACTCTATCAACATCAGAGGTCCGAGACTGTTCAACACGCTTCCACTACACATAAGGGGCATAACTGGCCGACCCCTCACAGTGTTCAAGAGAGAACTGGATAAGCACCTCCAAAGGATACCTGATCAACTAGGCTGTGACTCATACGTCAGGCTGCGAGCAGCCGCGTCCAACAGCCTGGCTGATCAGTCCAGCAACCAGAAGGCCTGGTCGACGACCGGGCCGCAGGGACGCTAAGCCCCGGAAGCACCTCAAGGTAACCTCAAGGTGGCAGCCAAGTGTGTTGTCTCTCAAGGTAACCTCAAGGTAAGGTGGGCGGCAGTGGACCCCCTATCGACCCTATGGGCGGTAATGGGCCCTATATACTAATCCCGTGGGCAATTCTGGGCCATATACTCATCCTATGGGCGGCAATGGAAGCCATACACATCCAGTGGGCCTTATTGGACCCCATACCCATCCTATGGGTGGTATTGGACCCCATACCCATCCTATGGGTGGTATTGGACCCCATACTCATCCTATGGGTGGTATTGGACCCCATACCCATCCTATGGGTGGTATTGGACCCCATCCCCTTCCTGTGTAGTAGTGGACCCCATACCCATCCTGTGTGGTAGTGGACCCCATACCTATCATGTAGGTGGTGGTGGTGCACACCCATACCCATCCTGTGGATGATAGTGGTCACCATATCCATCCTTTGGGCAGTTGTGGGCCAAAACACATCCTGCAAGTGGTATGGACCTCTTACCCACCTAATAAGTAGTAGTGGACCCTATACCCATCCTACAGTGATAGTACACACCATTCCATCCTGTTTGCAGTCGTTTCCCCCATAGACATGCCACTGTAACTTCGTTTTCTGTAGACGTTCCTACAATACATTCTTTATAGATATTTAAAGCAGAAACTAGTGTACTCTCCGAATTGTGCTTGCGGCGGTTATGCTGTGGCTCTTTGGTCCCGCCTCTCAACTATCAATGAACTGGTGTACAGGTTCCTGAGCCTACTGGGCTCTATCATATGTACAATATAAACTGTGTATGGAGTCAGCCTCCACCACAACACTGCCTAATGCATTCCACAGTGTTTACAAGACGGTCGATGGGTGAGGACGTCGTTCCGTTGCTCACGTCTCGCCTGCACCCTTTGCCAGGGTAACACCTCTGCAACATATCGCATCCTACACATCTCCTCCCATGCTGGGTACTGAGATGGAGAATCGGTCAACGGGAGAACTGGCTACTCCCCACGGCAATATTTACACGGACACAAACTCAGAAAGCAGTCAGCCAGTTGAGTAATTTTCAAGAAGTTCTAACCAGGGGACAGAAGAAACGGAGAAGACAGGATGTGGGGAGTAGTGTTGACAGTGTACCTAACGGAAACGACAAGAGAATGAGGAACGACGCTGAGACTGATCAAACCAGAGTCGACGAACGGACGGAACGATGTGAGGAAGGTGAGGGTCAGCGGAGGTGGAGGCTTCTCTTCCCTGCCTCATGCACGCTGGCCTACCACCACAAGCTGTTGTGGACAGTCAAACTTGGCAGAGAACACCGCAAGATCGAGCCCATGCTGAAGGAAGGTGTGGACAGACCTTACTTAACGGTAGGTTCTATGGAGGCAGTTGTGTTTCTTACCCAGCAAGGATATGATGGAATTGTTATGCAAATACCGGAGGTGAACGAGAAACTGACGAAGGTAATTATCTACAAATACCTTCAGATTCTAGACCCCGAATTCATCCTCGACGACCAACGAATTACCAGGCAGGACTACTGTATCCCACGTAGTTAACCAGGCAGGACTACTGTAGCACTCGTAGTTAACCAGGCAGGACTACTGTATCCCACGTAGTTAACCAGGCAGGACTACTGTAGCCAGTAGTTAACCAGGCAGGACTACTGTAGCCAGTAGTTAACCAGGCAGGACTACTGTAGCCCACGTAGTTAACCAGGCAGGACTACTGTAGCCCACGTAGTTAAATAGGCAGGACTACTGTAGCCCATGTAGTTAACCAGGCAGGACTACTGTAGCACACGTAGTTAACCAGGCAGGACTACTGTAGCCCATGTAGTTAACCAGGCAGGACTACTGTATCCCACGTAGTTAACCAGGCAGGACTACTGTATCCCACGTAGTTAACCAGGCAGGACTACTGTAGCCCACGTAGTTAACCAGGCAGGACTACTGTAGCCAGTAGTTAACCAGGCAGGACTACTGTAGCCCACGTAGTTAACCAGGCAGGACTACTGTAGCCCACGTAGTTAACCAGGCAGGACTACTGTAGCCCATGTAGTTAACCAGGCAGGACTACTGTATCCCACGTAGTTAACCAGGCAGGACTACTGTAGCCCATGTAGTTAACCAGGCAGGACTACTGTATCCCACGTAGTTAACCAGGCAGGACTACTGTAGCCAGTAGTTAACCAGGCAGGACTACTGTAGCCCATGTAGTTAACCAGGCAGGACTACTGTAGCCCACGTAGTTAACCAGGCAGGACTACTGTAGCCCATGTAGTTAACCAGGCAGGACTACTGTATCCCACGTAGTTAACCAGGCAGGACTACTGTAGCCAGTAGTTAACCAGGCAGGACTACTGTAGCCCATGTAGTTAACCAGGCAGGACTACTGTATCCCACGTAGTTAACCAGGCAGGACTACTGTAGCCAGTAGTTAACCAGGCAGGACTACTGTAGCCCATGTAGTTAACCAGGCAGGACTACTGTAGCCCACGTAGTTAACCAGGCAGGACTACTGTAGCCCACGTAGTTAACCAGGCAGGACTACTGTAGCACACGTAGTTAACGAGGCCGGACTACTGTAGCCCATGTAGTTAACCAGGCAGGACTACTGTAGCCCATGTAGTTAACTAGGCAGGACTACTGTAGCCCATGTAGTTAACTAGGCAGGACTACTGTAGCTCATGTAGTTAACCAGGCAGGACTACTGTAGCCCATGTAGTTAACCAGGCAGGACTACTGTAGCCCACGTAGTTAACCAGGCAGGACTACTGTAGCACACGTAGTTAACCAGGCAGGACTACTGTAGCCCATGTAGTTAACCAGGCAGGACTACTGTAGCCCACGTAGTTAACCAGGCAGGACTACTGTAGCCCATGTAGTTAACCAGGCAGGACTACTGTAGCCCACGTAGTTAACCAGGCAGGACTAATGTCGCCCATGTAGTTAACCAGGCAGGACTACTGTAGCCAGTAGTTAACCAGGCAGTACAACTGTAGCCAGTAGTTAACCAGGCAGGACTACTGTAGCCCACGTAGTTAACCAGGCAGGACTACTGTAGCCCACGTAGTTAACCAGGCAGGACTACTGTAGCCAGTAGTTAACCAGGCAGGACTACTGTAGCCCACGTAGTTAACCAGGCAGGACTACTGTAGCCCACGTAGTTAACCAGGCAGGACTACTGTAGCCAGTAGTTAACCAGGCAGTACTACTGTAGCCAGTAGTTAACCAGGCAGGACTACTGTAGCCCATGTAGTTAACTAGGCAGGACTACTGTAGCCCATGTAGTTAACCAGGCAGGACTACTGTAGCCAGTAGTTAACCAGGCAGGACTACTGTAGGTCACGTAGTTAACCAGGCAGGACTACTGTAGCCAGTAGTTAACCAGGCAGTACTACTGTAGCCCATGTAGTTAACTAGGCAGGACTACTGTAGCCCATGTAGTTAACTAGGCAGGACTACTGTAGCCCATGTAGTTAACCAGGCAGGACTATTGTAGCCAGTAGTTAACCAGGCAGGACTACTGTAGCCCATGTAGTTAACTAGGCAGGACTACTGTAGCCCATGTAGTTAACAAGGCAGGACTACTGTAGCCAGTAGTTAACCAGGCAGGACTACTGTAGCCAGTAGTTAACTAGGCAGGACTACTGTAGCCCATGTAGTTAACTAGGCAGGACTACTGTAGCCCATGTAGTTAACCAGGCAGGACAACTGTAGCCAGTAGTTAACCAGGCAGGACTACTGTAGCCCACGTAGTTAACCAGGCAGGACTACTGTAGCCCATGTAGTTAACCAGGCAGGACTACTGTAGCCCACGTAGTTAACCAGGCTGGACTACTGTAGCCCACGTAGTTAACCAGGCAGGACTACTGTAGCCCACGTAGTTAACCAGGCAGGACTACTGTAGCCCATGTAGTTAACCAGACAGGACTACTGTAGCCCACGTAGTTAACCAGGCAGGACTACTGTAGCCCATGTAGTTAAATTGGCAGGACTACTGTAGCCCACGTAGTTAACCAGGCAGGACTACTGTAGCCCACGTAGTTAACCAGGCAGGACTACTGTAGCCCATGTAGTTAACTAGGCAGGACTACTGTAGCCCACGTAGTTAACCAGGCAGGACTACTGTAGCCAGTAGTTAACCAGGCAGGACTACTGTAGCCCAGGTAGTTAAATTGGCAGGACTACTGTAGCCCATGTAGTTAACCAGGCAGGACTACTGTAGCCAGTTAGTTAACTAGGCAGGACTACTGTAGCCCACGTAGTTAACCAGGCAGGACTACTGTAGCCAGTAGTTAACCAGGCAGGACTACTGTAGCCCACGTAGTTAACCAGGCAGGACTACTAGCCCACGTAGTTAACCAAGCAGGACTACTGTAGCCCATGTAGTTAACCAGACAAGACTACTGTAGCCCACGTAGTTAACCAGGCAGGACTACTGTAGCCCATGTAGTTAAATTGGCAGGACTACTGTAGCCCACGTAGTTAACCAGGCAGGACTACTGTAGCCCACGTAGTTAACCAGGCAGGACTACTGTAGCCCACGTAGTTAACCAGGCAGGACTACTGTAGCCCACGTAGTTAACCAGGCAGGACTACTGTAGCCCACGTAGGGAACCAGGCAGGACTACTGTAGCCCATGTAGTTAACCAGGCAGGACTACTGTAGCCCATGTAGTTAACCAGGCAGGACTACTGTAGCCCACGTAGTTAACCAGGCAGGACTACTGTAGCCCATGTAGTTAACCAGGCAGGACTACTGTAGCCAGTAGTTATCCAGGCAGGACTACAGTAGCCCACGTAGTTAACCAGGCAGGACTACTGTAGCCCATGTAGTTAACCAGGCAGGACTACTGTAGCCAGTAGTTAACCAGGCAGGACTACTGTAGCCCACGTAGTTAACCAGGCAGGACTACTGTAGCCCACGTAGTTAACCAGGCAGGACTACTGTAGCCCACGTAGTTAACCAGGCAGGACTACTGTAGCCCACGTAGTTAACCAGGCAGGACTACTGTAGCCCATGTAGTTAACCAGACAGGACTACTGTAGCCCACGTAGTTAACCAGGCAGGACTACTGTAGCCCATGTAGTTAAATTGGCAGGACTACTGTAGCCCACGTAGTTAACCAGGCAGGACTACTGTAGCCCACGTAGTTAACCAGGCAGGACTACTGTAGCCCATGTAGTTAACTAGGCAGGACTACTGTAGCCCACGTAGTTAACCAGGCAGGACTACTGTAGCCAGTAGTTAACCAGGCAGGACTACTGTAGCCCAGGTAGTTAAATTGGCAGGACTACTGTAGCCCATGTAGTTAACCAGGCAGGACTACTGTAGCCAGTTAGTTAACTAGGCAGGACTACTGTAGCCCACGTAGTTAACCAGGCAGGACTACTGTAGCCAGTAGTTAACCAGGCAGGACTACTGTAGCCCACGTAGTTAACCAGGCAGGACTACTAGCCCACGTAGTTAACCAAGCAGGACTACTGTAGCCCATGTAGTTAACCAGACAAGACTACTGTAGCCCACGTAGTTAACCAGGCAGGACTACTGTAGCCCATGTAGTTAAATTGGCAGGACTACTGGTGCCCACGTAGTTAACCAGGCAGGACTACTGTAGCCCACGTAGTTAACCAGGCAGGACTACTGTAGCCCACGTAGTTAACCAGGCAGGACTACTGTAGCCCACGTAGTTAACCAGGCAGGACTACTGTAGCCCACGTAGGGAACCAGGCAGGACTACTGTAGCCCATGTAGTTAACCAGGCAGGACTACTGTAGCCCATGTAGTTAACCAGGCAGGACTACTGTAGCCCACGTAGTTAACCAGGCAGTACTACTGTAGCCCATGTAGTTAACCAGGCAGGACTACTGTAGCCAGTAGTTATCCAGGCAGGACTACTGTAGCCCACGTAGTTAACCAGGCAGGACTACTGTAGCCCATGTAGTTAACCAGGCAGGACTACTGTAGCCAGTAGTTAACCAGGCAGGACTACTGTAGCCCACGTAGTTAACCAGGCAGGACTACTGTAGCCCACGTAGTTAACCAGGCAGGACTACTGTAGCCCACGTAGTTAACCAGGCAGGACTACTGTAGCCCACGTAGTTAACCAGGCAGGACTACTGTAGCCCACGTAGGGAACCAGGCAGGACTACTGTAGCCCATGTAGTTAACCAGGCAGGACTACTGTAGCCAGTAGTTAACCAGGCAGGACTACTGTAGCCCACGTAGTTAACCAGGCAGGACTACTGTAGCCCACGTAGTTAACCAGGCAGGACTACTGTAGCCCACGTAGTTAACCAGGCAGGACTACTGTAGCCCACGTAGTTAACCAGGCAGGACTACTGTAGCCCATGTAGTTAACCAGACAGGACTACTGTAGCCCACGTAGTTAACCAGGCAGGACTACTGTAGCACATGTAGTTAAATTGGCAGGACTACTGTAGCCCACGTAGTTAACCAGGCAGGACTACTGTAGCCCACGTAGTTAACCAGGCAGGACTACTGTAGCCCATGTAGTTAACTAGGCAGGACTACTGTAGCCCACGTAGTTAACCAGGCAGGACTACTGTAGCCAGTAGTTAACCAGGCAGGACTACTGTAGCCCAGGTAGTTAAATTGGCAGGACTACTGTAGCCCATGTAGTTAACCAGGCAGGACTACTGTAGCCAGTTAGTTAACTAGGCAGGACTACTGTAGCCCACGTAGTTAACCAGGCAGGACTACTGTAGCCAGTAGTTAACCAGGCAGGACTACTGTAGCCCACGTAGTTAACCAGGCAGGACTACTAGCCCACGTAGTTAACCAAGCAGGACTACTGTAGCCCATGTAGTTAACCAGACAAGACTACTGTAGCCCACGTAGTTAACCAGGCAGGACTACTGTAGCCCATGTAGTTAAATTGGCAGGACTACTGTAGCCCACGTAGTTAACCAGGCAGGGCTACTGTAGCCCACGTAGTTAACCAGGCAGGACTACTGTAGCCCACGTAGTTAACCAGGCAGGACTACTGTAGCCCACGTAGTTAACCAGGCAGGACTACTGTAGCCCACGTAGGGAACCAGGCAGGACTACTGTAGCCCATGTAGTTAACCAGGCAGGACTACTGTAGCCCATGTAGTTAACCAGGCAGGACTACTGTAGCCCACGTAGTTAACCAGGCAGGACTACTGTAGCCCATGTAGTTAACCAGGCAGGACTACTGTAGCCAGTAGTTATCCAGGCAGGACTACTGTAGCCCACGTAGTTAACCAGGCAGGACTACTGTAGCCCATGTAGGTAACCAGGCAGGACTACTGTAGCCAGTAGTTAACCAGGCAGGACTACTGTAGCCCACGTAGTTAACCAGGCAGGACTACTGTAGCCCACGTAGTTAACCAGGCAGGACTACTGTAGCCCACGTAGTTAACCAGGCAGGACTACTGTAGCCCACGTAGTTAACCAGGCAGGACTACTGTAGCCCACGTAGGGAACCAGGCAGGACTACTGTAGCCCATGTAGTTAACCAGGCAGGACTACTGTAGCCCACGTAGTTAACCAGGCAGGACTACTGTAGCCCACGTAGGGAACCAGGCAGGACTACTTTAGCCCATGTAGTTAACCAGAGTAGTAGGGGGTAAGCGCCAGCGGCTCCTTTTTTTTCAGGTCAAATATCCCCTGTGCGGGCCAGGGTTTTCAGATGAATTTAGAATATCCCCTGTAGCGCTTTTGGGTTTTCAGGTGAATTTGGGGAGGTACAGATTTGGGATTAAGGATTTCTTATGAGTGAGTAATTTCAGAGATTATAGAAGTTTGTTAAGAGTTCATATAACTAAAATAATGTCATACGAGTTTGTTAAAGGTCTTATGGGAGAAATTCAAATTCGCGTTTAAGAGCCAGCATTTCCAGGAGAACTCTACGGACATATTTTACCTGTTTTCAACTTACAAAATTCGTCTGTGTGAGCCATGGTTTTCAGGTCCAAAGGGAAAAAATCGTCTGTGGGAGCCAGGGTTTTCCCTCCCCCTGCATCCCCCGCTTGTACCTCACACCCCCTCCCTCCCCCCCTTACCTCGCAATCTGTCGCCTCACCTGTATTTACCTTACGCCGGCCAGCCAGACGCTTCGTGTAGGTCGCCTCTTATCTTATCTTATCTTCTCCATAATATCTGGACCGTCCCTCCACCCTCTCTCTCTCTCTCTCCTCTTCATATTATTCTCTCTTCCTATTTTTCTGACATCGTAATGTTGTATTCCTTTTTTCATTAACCAGTCAGTTTATACAAATCAACCGAAGCATCTCAATGTAACCTTTATTACTGAAACTACCTCCGAGACTATCTAAGCTGGCCCCAGCTACCTGCCCCAGGCTATCTGCCCGAGGCAAACATCACCTGATTACCTGCCCTGACATCTACCAGTCATTGTCAGCTTTCGCCATCGTAATAATTTATATATATACATTAGGCGTTAATAAAACATATTTATTTATTTATAATTTATTTAGTCATCTAATTCTTAGTTTACGCAATGTATAATAAACTACTCATTTAGCCCGAAGTTCTAAGAAGCTCACTCCTCAATCCGCTTGTATAATATCCGTCCTATTCACTCTTCATCTCTGTAAATAAAGAAT
This sequence comes from Procambarus clarkii, assembly GCF_040958095.1. Classification (NCBI taxonomy): domain Eukaryota; kingdom Metazoa; phylum Arthropoda; class Malacostraca; order Decapoda; family Cambaridae; genus Procambarus; species Procambarus clarkii. Next base: position 35,708,549 of record NC_091186.1, on the reverse strand, counting down.
AACAGTTTCAGATAGCGTTTACACATGTACAATATTTATCAGACACATAAAACCTCGAAACAAATGTACTCACCATTTTCCGTTAGATAATTTTGTTATAGCCTCATTCAGCCAGTCGTCTCCAAGCACATTTTCCCACAAATATCGCTCTTATCATAACACAGCGTTTCATAGCAGCTCGGCATATTTTTAAATAAAGCATAAGATAGCCTCATTACATTCCTATCATTCTGCATATAATCTCCGTAAGTAAAACTAGTTTCAAATAGCTTTATTGCAGTTTTTAGATCCTTGTTTGAAAGATGGTAACAGAAAAACATCGCATATAGCCCGCATACGTAAGTATTTAAACTCTGAAGTCGCTCTGTAAACGTGTATACATCACAGTCTTTATAATAATTTAAAAACTCCGAAATGTAGGGCGAATACACATTTATTCCATATGAATCGAGTATAACTATTTTCCGTTTAGATTTATATACAGCAATCCAGTGACCCATTACTTCCTTAGAGTCTCTTCCTAATGTATTTATTATAAACATAATCGGACTATCCCGTATTTGCTTCATTATTCTATATATATCCGTCGCTAAATAGCATCCAATATATTTAGCTTTACTACCTTTCATATTGTTCAACGCCGTATTAATTTGTTTACAGTTCATGCTCTTGTATCACACACAACTCGCCTATCGGAATAAATTCTCAATACTCCCGTTGTATTTCCGAATAAAATAATAACTTTATTTGATTTCACTGGAACAGCAAATTCTAATGTAATTCTCAGGTTTCCCGAAGCCTCTATAGGAAGGGTATCTCTCAATTCCTCAGGCGTTAGTCTAAATGCCAGTAACGTTCTTCCTTTTATAAATGAATTATATGTCAAGGTATTGCAAGCATTAAAGCCTACTGTATTTTGAGTCTCGTAGTATAGTTTCGAACATTTATTCGGGAACTTGCAAGTTATATTAAATAAGTTTGTCCCATCACGTGTAATATATACATTAGATAAATCGCAGTGATCGAAATAAAGTGGATTAAGTGTATACGCTCCTGATATTGCTTCCATATCCATCATCATAATAAATAATTTATCTGGGATAATGCTCCCCCATGGCTGGTCAATACTTAATCTCTGCTGCCCATTACCAAGAATGAACGTCTTGTGGAGTGTCTTATCAAACGTATATGTAACTGGTGTATTTTGTTCAGCCAGAGCTCTATTAATAGCCTCCAATCCAGATGCGAATGGAGTTATCCGATCAATCCACATTCTAGCTAGTTTTATGTTAAACTTGTATCCAGATTCAATACGGTTTATAACCCACGGATCACTGTTAAGTTCTAATCTCAAACGAATATCAATTCCATCCAAAAGATATTCGCTCAAAGTTGTAATGTCCAATAGCTGTTTAAAGCAACAATTTACTCCCTCAGTTTTTAACTTTACAAATCTAGATTTAAGGTCTTCTGAGGCATTCTTAAAATAATCTACATCATATTTTTCAGGAAAAACATCATTATAGAAATACGTCAGTTCTTTAAATCTTTCAGCTTTACATTCAGAAAGCGTTGTCATTAGCTTTACATATGATAAATATGAAAATAGTGAATTAGTTTCCACCACTTGCTCATTTAAATAAACAGTTACAGCTTTAAACATTGTCTGGGACAAACCATTGACTATTGATGCATTTTTAATATCCGCTAAACCCGTAATTCCACCAGGTCCCGTTAATTCAACCATCAGTTCTAGCGTCAAGCTCGAAAGATCAATAAATTGTCCCTTAACTCCTGGGATACGGAATTCAATATAAGAGTCTTTAAATTTATTGTTAATACTTGAATTCACAGGTAAAATATCCTGCGTCTGTCTTGAAAATATCGTACTTTCAACCATTCTATGAGGACTAACTTTAGGAAAGCCATCGCTTATAGCAGCTGTATAATTTTCTAAAGGAACTTGCAATGCTGCACTAGGAGCATTTACACTCATCATGTCTGCGTCAAGCATACAACTAGTACTGTTTTTATGAAAACACGTCTTTATATCTATCCATTTTCTTTATATAGGCAGGTCTTTTCGTTTTTCTTTTCGTTATTCGGCCACCTGCTATCAATTTAGGACCTATACTTTTCAATGTTTCCATACCGCGTTTTCTAATTGAATCTTTAAACGTACCTTGTCCTGCATTTATATCCTGCAAAACATTTTGTCCCATTGTCAATGCCGCTGGCATGATAGTTTTTAATAGGAAAGGAGTTGCTCTACGAGCTAGACCAGTTAAGAAACTTAATATTCCACCTCCTCTTAAATGTCTTCTATCAAAAACAGTAATATCGCCCCGTGCTCCGCCTCTCTTCCCTCGAGGAGCGATAAATCGCCCTACCTCGTCAACAGACAGCGGTACAAACCCGACCCTCATGTTTAAACGTGCCAGGAGAGAATGATAAACTCCCTCTACTCATGCCGTTATATATCAACGGGTCTAATATGTAATACTGCAATCGTACATCCATCCTTTTCAAAATATACAGGCTCCCCATCTTGATCTGTTAATCTAATACTGTTGCCATCAATATTAGTCGTATTTAAAGGTTTATATAATTTCCTGTGTGTTACATTACTTTGAAACGAAACAACATCCAAGATATTTACAATCTGATTACCAAACATGGTGGGCTGCACCTTATCACAATATACACACAAGAAATCTATACGGCCTAGGATGATAATAGCATGTATCTTGTACAGATAACCTGTTATTAGGTAGTTTATTCATAATAAAAATATCATAGGCTTTACCTACTTCAGCTCCAATAACTTTACATATATTTCGACCGAAAGATAAAGAAATTCGAACAACTAATTTTCCATCCTTTGTAACAAATAATTTTAACAACTTCTCACTAAATGCTGCATTAAACTTAATTCGATTAATACTCGAATCATATTTCATATAAACGTCCCCGTGATCTGGGAAATTATAGTTAAGTACAGATCCTATAAAACTTAGTGAACCTTTTGAAAATATAGTAGAAATTTCTCTATTTAAAATAGTCGTTAGCTCTATGCAATTATCACTGGCTAAAATATCCGACTTTAAAGTGAAAGATGTATTCACCGTACTCAAATCAGATAAATTTTTATTAGACACTAGAAGTTGAACCGAAATAAAACTTTCCGGGTCATTCCTCCTAACAGTGAAATAAGATGGAGGCAGGAATATATTCTTCAGGCACACTTCATAAGCTTTATTCGGGTCTAAAGGCAGCTGATTATGTAATCTATTTTCAAAAGCATTGGGAGCATTGTTTTTAAATACATCAGTATCAGAGTTACTCGCTGCATATATGACGTAACTATCCATCCTGTAGACTAATAGTAATGATAAAAATAAACAGAAACTCATCTTAATATGGTATCCAGGTAGACTCTCCTTCATCTCCAGCCTTGATCTTCCTCTTCAAACTCGGAGGAGAAAACACTTGATTTTTCGCATCTACATTTCTAAATAAATTCTTAGGTGTAGAGGTCAAAGAAAAAAACAACTTGGCTATGGGCAATTTATCTTCTGGGAATAACAATTTCGGAGTGCACATCCTGCCTATAACGTCATCAACAATATTGATCCCAGTAACTGGTGATGTAATGTTCCCTTCCTCATCCCACTTTACAAGTCCAGTTGTATTAAAATAATTTAACAAGGAGACAGCAAAATCATAATCCTTAAGCTTTAATCTTAAGTCTATCAAGTGTTGTATAACAGGATTTGTTCTCACTATCGTCGTAGGCTTCTCAACACTTACTGCCGTAGGCTTCTGTTGATCAATAGCTTTTCGTGGTACAAGATAGAATTCTTTCATTATTTCTTATTAAATAGCCTTGAAATAAAATTTATAGCTATGGGAAGTAAAATGCCCAATAAATTACCTCCTCTTTTACTTGTTAATATGTCTTTCTTGAGTGAAATAGCCTTCTTCTTACAGGCTAATGTATGGAGTAGAGCTCTATATTTAGAAAGTCTCTTTAAAATAGGCTTCCCAACTTCAATTTTATTTTTTAAGAAATTATTAAATATTTCAGATAGGCAAAGTATATGTTCCTTTTTAAGAGTCTTAATTAACTTTTTCCTAGAATTATAACTTAATCTAGCTAATAGTTCGATAAAACCAAACCACGATACTTGCTAACTAAGGGCTGCTTCTTCATAGTTTCTTCACATCATCTGAATTCACACACTGATCAAATGAACTGTCGACGTATCTAACTTTATATAAAGTAGTATTACCAACTTTACGTTTACTTATAATTCTCTCAATTTCGAATGTATCTGACATACGTGGGAGTCAACTCCTCTCTATAAAATCCGCCTTCTATAAGTCTATTATTTAAGTCCTTTAGATAATATAAAGGCACAGGTTGTTTAGTATCAATTTGAGCAATAGTAAATATTTCCTTAGTGTTCTGTTGATGAAAACCTCTTTTGAACTTTGAAATACGATTAGATAAGGCAAGCCGTACTGTATCTCCTACAGACAGGTGATTACTGATGCGTGGCTTAGTCTGCTGCTCTCCTTTATACATGAGCTTAAACTGCCTAGTCACATCTTGAGGCGAAGATAAAGCGTGTACATCAATAGGTATTTTCCCCTTTAATCCTCTATGTGGTGTTCTATTATACGTTTTAACCATATCAGGCAAAACATTTATATAGATTAAGGTGTTATAAGCCGTTAAATATTTATATATCTTAGTTTTCAATGTTCTTATAAATCTCTCTGCAATGCTGGCTTTAGTTTCCTGAGAAAATACACTGTACAGTTCAATGTTTTTACTGTCTAACAATCGTTTCATATATTTATTATAGAATTCACCGCCCTTATCAGTGTTAAGCTTCCTTACACCTTTTGATGAAGGTAAATCCAGAACAGCTTTCATGGCTTCACTTACACTCTGACCTGATTTAGTGGATAGTGGAACTACATGTGCAAACCTTGAAAATATATCAACACAAACTAACAAATATTTAATATCATTGTTGTGCTTAGCTAACAATGTCATATCAGCCAAGTCACTGGTAAAGAAAGCTTTAGGTCTAGGTGCTAAGATACGTCTTCGTTTAAATTTACGTTTTGTTAATAGATGTAAGGTATAAGCATTAGACGTTTTTAAATAGTCTTTCACATCTTTTATAGTTAATTCAGGGATTGTTTTCTTTGCAGCCTTATACAATTTTAAAAAGCCACCAAACCCACCTATGGACTTGGGGTCATTGTATATCTTATTAAGAGTTTGTGTAATGTTCACCATTGATACACTATTTCATATGGGGGTTCATTTACAATATTTCCCCTAAATATTATGGATTCAGGTGTTTTAACGCCCAAGTCAACAAGTAAATACCCATACTATCGAGAAATCACTTTCTTATATATATCTAAAAATTTCTTGGCATCTTGTTTTCCGAATATTTGTCTGCCTAATGTTTCTATCTGGGACAAGTCTCTTGATTTAAGCAGAATAAAATGAGAAGCATTTAAACTTATAAATCTAGAAAATTTCCCATTGAAAAATATATTTTGGGTTATAAAAATAACAGAGATGTTCTCATGCCGTCCCTTAGTAAATATATCACTTACTATTTTAGAGTTTGTAGATTCAACATACAAGTCATCATAAACAACTAATATATGAGATGTGTCCTTTGGATCACGATCGTCTAAAGGGTTTACAATTTCAGAGTAAAAAGATATCTTATGTTTAATAAGTGGATTAGTTCTCAACTCTTTATACCCGCTTCCACAGATAATTATTTTTGCAAAGTTCTGCTGATATTTCTCTATCATTTTAGCACATAAATAGCTCTTCCCACCATTTGAAAATCCAGCAATAATAATTCTTGACGGTTCACTAAATATATTCAACTGGGATTCAGTAATAACTTTTTTCTGCCCTTCCATGTTGCTAGGATTCAATAGACTAACTACAAATATATAATGAAAGGAGTATTTAAACGAAATCTACATTCGAGTTTTTATTTTTAAACATAGCCAATAAAATCATAGTCATAACATATCCAATACAGTAATAAAATCATAGCCAGTACAGTAACAAATAAATCATAGTCATAACATAGCAATTTGAACATATCCAATACAGTAATAAAATCATAGAATATACAATATCAAAATATCATAGCAAATAAAATCATAGTCATAACATATCCAATACAGTAATAAAATCATAGAATATACAATATCAAAATATCATAGTCATTTCATATCAAATAAAGTAACAAATCATAGCCAATACAATATCATAGACATTTGAATATAGTTATAGATAATACATAGACAATACAGTAACAGACTTATTTGTTGTTAGGGAATAATTGCTGAGCGACTCTATCCCGCTTTTCCCAAAGATTAAAAATGGGGAACAATTGACGTCTTGGTTGGGGATTATCTACAATTACTGCATCCTCTACCTGCACCTCTTCCTCTACCTGTACCTCTTCCTGTACCTCACGCTCTGGAGTGTCTGGGTGACCGTAAGCTAATGACTCTGTGGGACTAATGAGGTACCTCTTGTCATCAAAAGCTGACAGACCGCGCTTAGTTGTTTTACACGTGCATATCTGTCCGTTAACATTACGAATGGATCGGGATACAAAATTAAAAGTTGTATTTGTCTCTAATGTGTTCTGAAAAGATGCATGTGTTATTTTCTTTTGTTGGTGATAAGGAATCCCTTTACATTTACATAAATGTTCTTTATCAAGGGTTAGGAGAGAATAAGTTTTAGGCTTGAGTGCAATTAATTCAGTTATAATTTTCTGCTTTACTTCTGACTTGAGGAGTCCTAGTTCACCTTTGCGAGTAGCAGAATACATGGGATGATCTTTGTCAAAATTACTGAAATCCATTTAATCTACTAGAGGAGCTTTTGTCATTTCTTGGAAAGCATCTTTACAGGTCAGAGTAAATATGAATGAGTCTGTATCCGTATAAATTAGTCTAGCTCTCTCCCCATAATGGGCTTTAACTACATTATACCAGAACTCATATAAACGCCTCTTGGCTATCTGCAAGATCTGATATCCCATGTAAGAAGGAGTGGTAACTTTAAGGATGTCTTTCATTACTGTACAGAGAACCCTATCTGGACCTAAAGAGACAGCTCGTTTATACAAAGGGTTTCTTGCATGAGTTAAGAATGAATGTTTTGTCGTTACTAGATGGTGAGTATTAGCATATCTAGATATATTTGTCATTGATTTCCCGTACAGACTGTTACTTATGAGTTTAAAAGCTTTTTCTTTAACTTTACAGGTGGTATTGGCTCGTTCTCGAATGTTGGTTGAAATAAAATCTTTTAAATAGGGAGCCTGTTTAAATTCATAGATTGTTTTTACTCGTTCAACTTCTAGCCCTAGTTTTAATAGCAATTGCAGGAAATCAAGGCTTACTAAGTAATTGTTTTGGGGCAAGTGAGATGCAATTAACTTAGTATTTTTAGGTGGGAGTTTACGTTTTTCATCATTAAGGGTTTTCTTACTGTACTCTGACAAAAACTCCTCAGTTATATTAGTATGAGATAGTACAAGGGGCAGATCATCAGTATACCTAGCTACCTCGGGAGATACATGTTTTGTATCGCATAAAATCGAATAACCTTTGTCTTGATCACAGGGGATATGTTGTAACCCTTGCCCTAATAAGGTATCCCGCTCAAGGTCAGTTAATTGTCTAATCCCTCCCTGGGGAAGTACCTCAGCCATGCACGCTGCATATAGGCTGTTGAAGTCGAGGTACAAAATGTGAGTATCGTCATCAGAGCTAGGGTTAGATGTAGTGTGCTCGTTAACAGCCTGTGTAAATTGTCTTATGGAAGATGTGAACCCCCCTCTAAGATTCCTTCTCAACAAATCATATACATTCTGATCATACACATAGTCAAGTACAACTTTTGATTTAAATAAGAACGCGTCCCAAGCGTAACTAGTAAGTGATACATAGAAAACAATATCTAGTTCATAAATTTCTTTCAGTGATGTTCGCCAAAGTGTAAATATATCAACTAGCATTCCTACATCAACTTTTAAATATAACATGAGGTAATCCTTGATGTTTGTACAGTTCCCTAAATTAAATACTTTAAGAGCATTGTTATAATCTTCTTCAGACAGTGGAGCGTCATGTAAAACATTGTAAAACTTATCTCGCGACGGGAGCTGAGGTTCGTCTAACACGTCCATGGAAGAAATATAATCATAACATAGGCTTTGTTTACCTTTAATTAACAGAGCTTTAGCTTCATCGGATACGCCATTTAGTATGTGTTCAGTGTATTTGGTGGGTTTCTTACTGGCAACGTGCTCGCTTGCTAAGGTTCCTAATGACCCATTAAGGAGAGCTAGGCTATCTAGGAATTTAAGTTTACCTATGATGACTTGCATAAATTTCAATCCTTCCTTGGTTAGAATTTCTACATCGCGGTGAGGATTTTTGGACAGTTCTTTAAGTATAATTCCAAGATCATAGGCAGCATTATGGGAAAATGTGGTCAAGTATCTACGAGCATTTTTACATTGTAAATTGCAACGAGCACAATAAGCACCTAAGTAATTATTTTCCTGAATAGCATGATTATGATGTCTATGTTTATCTTTCTTATTCTTGAAAGTTTGATGACACAATTGACACGTATTTTGTCTTTGAAACATTCTTTCCTGTTCTCTAGACAAGTTCTTAGGGAAGTTGGGGAGCTGAGCATGAATAGCTTTCCATGAGGCTTCTAGCTTTGTAATAAAATGATTAACCGCGTCTGGGCCTACGTATGAATACGTTTCTACGACATTGAATTCCCTGTCTAAAATCATGTAAGCATAAGCAATTGCTTTATGCTTACATTCCACCATGCCTCTAGGATTTTGACGGTCTAATAGACATTCAAAATCGTAATAGGCGGTGTGAGTTGGGCTATACGTCCTACCGTAATTTTTAAAACTGATTTTATCACTAGGATTATAGAACGAAAATACTTGGGATACAGTGCATGACTCTTCGTGAGCCTGAATTTCATCTAAGGGAGCATGCAAAAGGCAAATTTTGCAGAATTTATGAGTGTCAGGAATCCTTCCAGAGTGGTGGTTAATACTCTTTACAAATTTATCAAAGTCCTTGATCAGACAAAGATGCTTGCCTTCTAATAACAACAAAGGAACTTTATCGGCATACTTTTCCTGGCTTTTCCTAGCTAAACTAAGATAGTATCTGTTACTTTCATGAGTTACTGTATAAATATAAATAGAAATTTTGTTAAGCTTCTCTATTTTCTTAAGGTTATCAAATGATACGGGGAATCTGATTTCATCTGCCCATACTACGAATCTTTTACACCATCGAAGGCTTTTGTAATGATGTCTAACGTTTTTTATAGTCCTGCCCAATGCTAAGTTTTTATACGCTGCAATGCACTGCAACAAACACTCATCTCCTTCACTTTCAGGATTAAATACTGATTCTTTACCCTTTAATTTTGCAGGATATGGTACGTAAGATCCAAGGTGCATAGGGTGGCGAATATATGAAAAATTAATGGCAAAGCCTGACATGGAATGAATTCCTACACTTGAGGATTGGACATTTTTTAGGCATTCGTCAATTTTAGCAGCCATTTCGTCAACCCAGGAATTTACGAGAACTTCCACCTCTTCCTGTGTAACAGTCTGAGTTTCGCCTCTAATTGAAAATACTTCGTCTAATATTTCATATTGATCCTCGCCATGATTAAGTTTTTGCAAAATTAGGCTTACGTCCGGGTAAATGTGAAATGAGGGAGGGAATTCTTCCTGTATTTGTCTGAACTGATTGTCTATATATTCTATAAAAAATTCCCTATACCTATTTATATATAAGCTGGGGTCAGCGTCTAAATGTCCGGGAATGGAGAAAGAATGTCTCGAGAATGATCCTTCGAAATGGCGTATGACTTCTAACACTCGCGGAACAACGTTATCTAAGTTAAGTACCTCTGGGGAATCTGGAGCGTTGACTTCTTCATCTGATATGTCATGAACAGGGGGTTGATTGTCTTCTTCTTCATCTGAGGATGCCTGCAGGTTGCCGTCTGGTGCATCTTCTTCTAGCTCCTGGGACAGCTGGGGTTGACTGCGAACAGGCGTGCTCCACTCAGAGGGTTGGGTTGAATCCAGGGGCGATTCTGTAATATAATATTAGCAATGAATAAACATTAAGAGGAAAGCAAATTTGAAAACATTAAGAGGATTTGAAAACCTTAATAGGAAAACAATGTTTGTAACTTTAAGAGGAAAATATCGTGTAAATAAGACGATTTATTATTAAGAGGAAAAACAAAAAGTCTAAATAAGAGGAAAAACTGAATTACAGATAAATAATAATATTACTTACGAGCTGGGATGTTGATTCCACCAAGTATGAGATTCTCTTGATCACGAATAGGAACTCCTGTAATGGAAACATTTTTCTGTATGAGCACATATTACTTATTTATACACTTGCTTAAAAAAATATATAATTATTAGCTTTTTAAATTACGAAAATTATTGTGAAAACGTACGGTTATTTATGATGCGACGGCGTTTGGGTGGAGGTTCAATGACGTTTCTGGCTTCGGTGGGAGGTTCCTGGTTAACGGACCAACGACAGTACGGGCAGGAAGTAGAACCATGAACTGAAATAAGAATAATATATATAAATTGACTGTCTGTATGTATGTATGTATGTTTCGGATATATATTTTCTTTGAAAGTTTATTGAATGTGCGAGAAAAAGCGGTACTTACGATTTGCACAATAGAGTTGTCCACAGCTGGTACAGGTTACGTCAAAATGTCCAGGCGGTGTGGACCCGTTGCATCCTATACAGTACAGTCTGCATTCTTGAAGAGCGTTGATAGACATCTCACCTAGGCATGTTAAACACCGTGTTTGACACACATGCCTGATTTCGTTGTTGAGAGGAGACAGACACAGGGGACACACTGACATGATGATATGACTAGGCTGGGGGAACCTTGTGAACAGGATGAAGGTTGAATGTTGACTGAGAGTGTAGGCCTCTAAGACTTTGACCTTAGGCGATCTGAGGGGGCCCCTGAATGAGCGTAATAACGATAGTGTGCCCCTGAGTGAGCGTTTGGCTGTTTTATTAATAGCGAGAATGATTGGCGAATACTGGGAATAAATTCTTTTATTATAAATTGCGTAAACTAAGAATTAGATGACTAAATAAATTATAAATAAATAAATAAGTTTTATTAACGCCTAATGTATATATATAAATTATTACGATGGCGAACGCTGACAATGACTGGTAGATGTAAGGGCAGGTAATCAGGCGATGTTTGCCTCAGGCAGATAGCCTGGAGCAGGTAGCTGGTGCCAGCTTAGATAGTCTCGGAGACAGTTTTCAGTAATAAAGGTTACATTGAGATGCTTCGGTTGATTTGTATAAAACTAACTGGTTAATGAAAAAAGGAACAAAACATTACGATGTCAGAAAAATAGGAAGAAAGAATAATATGAAGAGGAGAGAGAGAGAGGGTGGAGGGACGGTCCAGATATTATGGAGAAGATAAGATAAGATAAGATAAGAGGCGACCTACACGAAGCGTCTGGCTGGCTGGCATAAGGTAAATAAAGGTGACGCGAGAGATTGCGAGGTAAGGCGGGGAGGGAGGGGGTGTGAGGTACAAGCGGGGGATGCAGGGGGAAGGAAAACCCTGGCTCCCACAGAAGATTTTTTCCCTTTGGACCTGAAAACCATGGCTCACACAGACGAATTTTGTAAGTTGAAAACAGGTAAAATATGTCAGTAGAGTTCTCCTGGAAATGTTGACTCTTAAATGCGAATTTGAATTTCTCCCATAAGACCTTTAACAAACTCGTATGACATTATTTTAGTTATATGAACTCTTAACAAACTTCTATAATCTCTGAAATTACTCACTCATAAGAAATCCTTAATCCCAAATCTGTACCTCCCCAAATTCACCTGAAAACCCTGGCCCGCACAGGGGATATTTGACCTGAAAAAAAAGGAGCCGCTGGCGCTTACCCCTTACTACTAACGAGGCAGGACTACTGTAGCCCATGTAGTTAACCAGGCAGGACTACTGTAGCCCATGTAGTTAACCAGGCAGGACTACTGTAGCCCATGTAGTTAACCAGGCATGACTACTGTAGCCCATGTAGTTAACCAGGCAGGACTACTGTAGCCCATGTAGTTAACCAGGCAGGACTACTGTAGCCCACGTAGTTAACCAGGCAGGACTACTGTAGCCCATGTAGTTAACCAGGCAGGACTACTGTAGCCCACGTAGGGAACCAGGCAGGACTACTGTAGCCCATGTAGTTAACCAGGCAGGACTACTGTAGCTCACGTAGTTAACCAGGCAGGACTACTGTAGCCCACGTAGGGAACCAGGCAGGACTACTGTAGCCCATGTAGTTAACCAGGCAGGACTACTGTAGCCCATGTAGTTAACCAGGCAGGACTACTGTAGCCCACGTAGTTAACCAGGCAGGACTACTGTAGCCCACGTAGGGAACCAGGCAGGACTACTGTAGCCCATGTAGTTAACCAGGCAGGACTACTGTAGCCCACGTAGTTAACCAGGCAGGACTACTGTAGCCCACGTAGTTAACCAGGCAGGACTACTGTAGCCCACGTAGGGAACCAGGCAGGACTACTGTAGCCCATGTAGTTAACCAGGCAGGACTACTGTAGCCCATGTAGTTAACCAGGCAGGACTACTGTAGCCCACGTAGTTAACCAGGCAGGACTACTGTAGCCCACGTAGTTAACCAGGCAGGACTACTGTAGCCCATGTAGTTAACCAGACAGGGCTACTGTAGCCCACGTAGTTAACCAGGCAGGACTACTGTAGCCCATGTAGTTAAATTGGCAGGACTACTGTAGCCCATGTAGTTAACCAGGCAGGACTACTGTAGCCAGTTAGTTAACTAGGCAGGACTACTGTAGCCCACGTAGTTAACCAGACAGGACTACTGTAGCCAGTAGTTAACGAGGCAGGACTACTGTAGCCCACGTAGTTAACCAGGCAGGACTACTGTAGCCCATGTAGTTAACCAGGCAGGACTACTGTAGCCCACGTAGTTAACCAGGCAGGACTACTGTAGCCAGTAGTTAACCAGGCAGGACTACTGTAGCCAGTAGTTAACCAGGCAGGACTACTGTAGCCTACCAATGACTACATTGTATTCCGGTTTAAAGTTGCTTACTTTTGTTGAATCCAATTTGTCTAAAAGTCATAATACAGTTACAGGTGCTAGTGTGGCCAGCCCCACTGGCTTTGTTCACTGTATATGTGGCCGTTTTCACCGTCACTGTCGCTTTGTTCATCGTCATTGGCCTTGTTAACTGTATATGTGACTTTGGCTGGCTTTGTTCTTCATCGATCTGGCCTTGTTCACCGTGAATGTCAACCTGTTCACCTTAACTGTGGCTTTGTTCATCGTCACACCGGCAGTGTTAACTATCACCGTGGCTTTGTTCAGTATAACTCTGCGTTCTTCACCGTTGCTATTTTGTTCGCAGTCTCAGAACTTATTTTATTGTTTATTTAAATAACTGTTGTTCCATACATGCACCAAAGCCACACAGACGTGTTAATTATTAAAAGCATTACATTTGCACGTAAGGATATAAAAAACTCATAAGTTTTATTTAAATGAATATAGTACTGATTCTAGTAGTGCCGAGTCGAACCATCGAAAGCTTGTGTTGGGTCAAAGAGATTCCCTTCTGAATCAAGCCTAAAGCACCGTCAAGAGTACTCTTGAAGCTTATTGGGTCATCTCTCCTGAATCTCTGAAGAATTTCGTCAGATACTTGATGAGTCTCGATGTACTAGGAGCTCACGATCCCTAGAGCTTTAAGGTAATAATCTTGAGATGATTTCAGGGCTTTATAGTGTCCCCGCAGCCCGGTCCTCGACCAGGCCTCCACCCCCAGGAAGCAGCCCGTGACAGCTGACTAACACCCAGGTACCTATTTTACTGCTAGGTAACAGGGGCATATGGTGAAAGAAACTCTGCCCATTGTTTCTCGCCGGCGCCCGGGATTGAACCCGGGACCACAGGATCACAAGTCCAGCGTGCTGTCCGCTCGGTCGACCGGCTCCCCTAATAGTCCATGCATGCAGTCAAGGTTGGATAAACTGTGGTCAAGGGGCAGACGTGTTGGACACGGAGTTGTAACATGGAGATGACTGGTTCAAAGACTTTGTTTAAACTTGTATCTTTTGATGAAGAATGATATCGACACACTATCGGATATGATATCAGATATCCAACCCCAACCCACATACACTAAATGGTGTTGTTAATAATGAACTAAAAAAAGTTCACTTATGGATGTCAACCAACAAACTAACACTTAACATAGAAAAGACCTACTACATCCTATTCGGAAGCAAATCTACAAATGCAATTCAGCTTCAGATTGACAATGTAAACATTAGCAATAAAAATGATGGAAAGTTTCTTGGCATATTCCTAGACAAGAGACTCAACTTCAGTACCCACATACAACACATAACTAAGAAAGTCTCTAAAACAGTTGGTATACTCTCCAAAATCAGATATTATGTTCCTAACTCTGCTCTCATCTCTCTATATTATGCACTAATCTATCCCTATCTCAACTATGGTATCTGTGCATGGGGTTCAACCACTGCAAACCACCTCAAGTCCAGCATCACCCAGCAAAAATCTGCTATCAGAATAATATCAAATTCTGCTTTCAGACAACACACAGCGCCCTTGTTTAACTCCCTAAACATGCTAAACATCACCTCACTCCACAAATTCTCTTGTGTCAACTACATTTACAAAACCCTGTTCTTAAATGCAAATCCTTGTCTGAAACTCTTCCTGGACAGATGTAATAGGACCCATAGTCACCACACTAGAAATAAATATCTCTTTGATATCCCCAGAGTTAAACTTAATCTGTGTAAACACTCTATGCAAATAAAGGGACCCAGTTTATGGAACTCACTCCCTACTGAATTGAAAAGCTGTCCAACTTTTACATCATTCAAAATCAATACTAAAAAGTACCTAATTTCATCTTCATAGTTTTTCACTTTTTGCCTTATAATTGCACTGTATCAATTGCTACCCAATCTCCCAACCTTTATGTTCCCAATTTGAACATCTTTACCATTGTGATCATTGCTGTTTTCTTATATGTGCTGCCAATCTGTTGTATGGGGTTTATAAATCTTGTTTATCTGTATCTTTTGCTACCCAGTCTCCCAATCTTTATGTACCCAATCTGAACATCTTTACCATTGTGATCATTGCTGTCTTATATGTGCTGTCAATCTGCTGTTTGGTGTCTATTAACCTTGTTTAAATTACTAATCAAGCTGTCAATGTAATTAATCAGAGCTTTAATATAACAATGTGCTTTATTATACCTACTTATCTCTCTCATCTCATTTTTCTCTTGTAAGGTATCTTTATCATTTATCAATTCTGACTGAAATTACCTACTTAAAATTATCTGCTAGATTAAGGACCTGCCCGAAACGCTGTGCGTACTAGTGGCTTTACAAGAATGTAAATACTGTACTATCCAATGTATTCTCACTAACCCAATGTACCTTCTTGTATATATATAAATAAATAAATAAATAAATAAATAAATAAATAAATAAATAAATAAATAAATAAATAAATAAACTGGCAGCTGATGGCCAGTGTCTGCGACCGTGTGCTGAAGGATTTCCCAGAAATAATATATATATGTATATATATATATATATATATATATATATATATATATATATATATATATATATATATATATATATATATATATATATATATATATATATATAACTGAAAACTCACACCCCAGAAGTGACTCGAACCCATACTCCCAGGAGCAACGCAACTGGTATGTACAAGACGCCTTAATCCACTTGACCATCACGACCGGACATAATGAGGTGATAGCCGAGGCTATTTGAACCACCCCACTGCCGGCACTCGGATAGTAATCTTGGGCATAGCATTTTACCAAATCACCTCATTCTTTGAGGCACACGTGAGGAACACAAATGCGAACAAGCCAGAATGGTCCCCAGGACAATATGCAACTGAAAACTCACACCCCAGAAGTGACTCGAACCCATACTCCCAGGAGCAACGCAACTGGTATGTACAAGACGCCTTAATCCACTTGACCATCACGACCGGACATAATGAGGTGATAGCCGAGGCTATTTGAACCACCCCACTGCCGGCACTCGGATAGTAATCTTGGGCATAGCATTTTACCAAATCACCTCATTCTTTGAGGCACACGTGAGGAACACAAATGCGAACAAGCCAGAATGGTCCCCAGGACAATATGCAACTGAAAACTCACACCCCAGAAGTGACTCGAACCCATACTCCCAGGAGCAACGCAACTGGTACGTACAAGACGCCTTAATCCACTTGACCATCACCACCGGACATAATGAGGTGATAGCCGAGGCTATTTGAACCACCCCACCGCCGGCACTCGGATAGTAATCTTGGGCATAGCATTTTACCAAATCACCTCATTCTTTGGGGCACACGTGAGGAACACAAATGCGAACAAGCCTGAATGGTCCCCAGGACAATATGCAACTGAAAACTCACACCCCAGAAGTGACTCGAACCCATACTCCCAGGAGCAACGCAACTGGTATGTACAAGACGCCTTAATCCACTTGACCATCACGACCGACATAATGAGGTAATAGCCGAGGCTATTTGAACCACCCCACCGCCGGCACTCGGATAGTAATCTTGGGCATAGCATTTTACCAAATCACCTCATTCTTTGGGGCACACGTGAGGAACACAAATGCGAACAAGCCTGAATGGTCCCCAGGACAATATGCAACTGAAAACTCACACCCCAGAAGTGACTCGAACCCATACTCCCAGGAGCAACGCAACTGGTATGTACAAGACGCCTTAATCCACTTGACCATCACGACCGGACATAATGAGGTGATAGCCGAGGCTATTTGAACCACCCCACCGCCGGCACTCAGATAGTAATCTTGGGCATAGCATTTTACCAAATCACCTCATTCTTTGGGGCACACGGGAGGAACACAAATGCGAACAAGCCTGAATGGTCCCCAGGACAATATGCAACTGAAAACTCACACCCCAGAAGTGACTCGAACCCATACTCCCGGGAGCAACGCAACTGGTATGTACAAGACGCCTTAATCCACTTGACCATCACGACCGGACATAATGAGGTGATAGCCGATGCTATTTGAACCACCCCACCGCCGGCACTCGGATAGTAATCTTGGGCATAGCATTTTACCAAATCACCTCATTCTTTGGGGCACACGTGAGGAACACAAATGCGAACAAGCCTGAATGGTCCCCAGGACAATATGTAACTGAAAACTCACACCCCAGAAGTGACTCGAACCCATACTCCCAGGAGCAACGCAACTGGTATGTACAAGACGCCTTAATCCACTTGACCATCACGACCGGACATAATGAGGTGATAGCCGAGGCTATTTGAACCACCCCACCGCCGGCACTCGGATAGTAATCTTGGGCATAGCATTTTACCAAATCACCTCATTCTTTGGGGCACACGTGAGGAACACAAATGCGAACAAGCCTGAATGGTCCCCAGGACAATATGCAACTGAAAACTCACACCCCAGAAGTGACTCGAACCCATACTCCCAGGAGCAACGCAACTGGTATGTACAAGACGCCTTAATCCACTTAACCATCACCACCGGACATAATGAGGTGATAGCCGAGGCTATTTGAACCACCCCACCGCCGGCACTCGGATAGTAATCTTGGGCATAGCATTTTACCAAATCACCTCATTCTTTGGGGCACACATCAGGAACATAAATGCGAACAAACCTGAATGGTCCCCAGGACAATATGCAACTGAAAATATACAAATGGCCAATATGCAAATGGCTTGTTCGCATTTGTGTTCCTCACGTGTGCCCCAAAGAATGAGGTGATTTGGTAAAATGCTATGCCCAAGATTACTATCCGAGTGCCGGCGGTGGGGTGGTTCAAATAGCCTCGGCTATCACCTCATTATGTCCGGTCGTGATGGTCAAGTGGATTAAGGCGTCTTGTACATACCAGTTGCGTTGCTCCTGGGAGTATGGGTTCGAGTCACTTCTGGGGTGTGAGTTTTCAGTTGCATATTGTCCTGGGGACCATTCAGGCTTGTTCGCATATATATATATATATATATATATATATATATATATATATATATATATATATATATATATATATATATATAGGTATGCTATATATAATGTAGCCTAAATCACACATTATCTTAGATTCGCGGAGTGGAGATGCACTCCTCTCGTGGGACCCTGTGAAGCTTTCTTCCTGTAGGACCACGTGAAGCTGTCTTGCAGTGGCTTCACCCGGGATACAGAGAGTGGAGGCGCGTTCTCTCTCAGTGGGGGTTCAATAGGCCAGTTCTTTCCCTTTTAACGAGAGCCAATATTCGTAATTTTAGTCTTATTAACGTTGGTTACCCTTAGATCCCTTTCCCAGGGAAAACAATTTAGTACAGATGACGCGCGTCACTTTACATATTATAAATGTATTATAACACATTTTAATTGTTAATTATTATTAATATATTTGATGCAGTATTACTCTTCTCTAAGCTTGATATTATTATTTCGGTCCGTTCTGGACCATTCTCAAGTCCACAATCGACTTGAGAATGGTCCAGGACGGACCCTTCACGTTCTAGTGTGTGGTCTGGTCAACATAGGAAGACAATGGACTTGAGAATGGTCCAGGACGGACCCTTCACCTTCT
>NC_091186.1:35679638-35684638 GCF_040958095.1 Procambarus clarkii | reverse complement strand
CCCCAGGGTCCTCACTAGCCTGTCTCTCCCCAGGGTCCTCACTAGACTGTCTCTCTCCCGCAGGGGTCCTCACTAGCCTGTCTCTCTCCCAGGGGTCCTCACTAGCCTGTCTGTCCCTCAGGGGTCCTCTCTAGCCTGTCTCTCTCCCAGGGGTCCTCACTAGCCTGTCTCTCTCCCCCAGGGGTCCTCACTAGCCTGTCTCTCCCCCGCAACTCGCTCTCGCACACGACAGCACATATATGACTTATTGCTTATAGTCAATATTTTGCTTATGAATAGTACATATGTGGTATATTCCGGGTAATATTTTTTTCAAGGCCCAAACTATTCCTCACGTACCAATTTACGTCTCACAGTACCCGTCCATCACCGTAGACAGCAGAATAGTCGTGATTGGTTCAATTATAATGAAAGTTATAGTTTGCCAATCACACATGTGTGTGAAATTGACCTGCTATTGTCCATGCTCTTAGAATATTACGGATCAGCTACATCCTATTGAAGGGTCGTAGTTTTTGTGTTTTGAGAAATATTTTGTTCTTAGTAAATTATAATATGCACTATAAATTATTACATAGAATAAGAGTGCTTTACCAATCAATAAGACGAGACAGACCAACATAAACTACTTGAGTCTGTAATTATCTCTTCACGTGATTTTCCCCAAGAAACTGATGGTGAGACTGTGCTGCCATCGTGATCAAAGTATTGCAGGATAAGTTAAGTTATTCGATCCATAAAAATGACATCAAAGCAGCTTATAGAGTGGGTACCAAATCATCTGGTACTAATAACAGGCGAATTCGCTTAAAATTAGATAGCTGCTCCCGCAAGACTGATCTTATCTCATCTGCAGTTGCTAGTAAATCCTCTGTTTATGTGAATGAATGTCTGACCAGGTGCAGGCAAAATCTCTTTTTTAAACTGCGAGGCTTATGCAAAAATTCCCCGACAATTAAACACTGTTTTGTGCGAGATGGTAAAATTATAGCTAGGAGGACTGACACTGGAAAAACCTATTCAATAACCACAGAAGCTCACCTTAATTCTTTCCTCAATGACTGTGGGATATCTGCTGTATAGCCTGAATTCAAATTATAATCTAATTTAACTACCTTTGTGTACTTTAGCTCTGCCTTTCCTTTCAAAAGGTTTTAACTTTAGTTAAAAAAAAAAGAAATAAAAAAAAAAGAAAAATATTGTCATCTTTATTATTGTCTTTTTTTTCTTTTTACTTCCCATGTTCCATAGTACACTGGCTTTGCCTGTGTCCTCTAGTATTAACTTTATTATCTAGTGTCCTGAGTGTATCTCTATTTAAACTACCTCAGTTTGTTTTAGTGTAACTTTAGTATTCAACTATAGTGTACTTATAATAGTATAGTAAGCAAGCTTTTCATCTTATAGATTTCATAATTGTTTTTTTTACTTTTTGGTCATCTATTGTTATTAATTATTCTAGTTAATTTTTTACATTCCTAGTTCCCATTAAGTTTTTTTTTCCATTTTACTTTAAATTACCATTAAGTTTATTTTACTTTATAATTTTTAATCTACTTTTTCTTTGTTTTCTATTTGTAATTTGCCATTCTTGCCTTGTTTTCCTGCAAACAGCCTTTTTATGCAGACAAGTATAGACCCAGAACTAAATCTTATCCACTATCTATGACAATCATCACTTCAATGATCAAAATTGCAGATATTTTACAGCACATGATGTAAACAATGTATTAACAGATAATCACAATATCTCTGTAATCAACTTGAACGTTAGATCCCTAGGTAAACACTTCGATGATGTTAGTGCCTTGATTGAAACTATTGACAACAAATTCTCTTTTATTATACTTACTGAAACGTGGTTGAAAGAGGATACTACTCAACTCTTTAACATGCCTAACTACTCGGCAATTCACAACTGTCGTCAAATTCAGAGAGGTGGTGGTACTGCTCTTTACTACCACCAAGAACTAACATGCTTAAAAATAATTAGAACTAGAGACTGCTGTGGGGAGTATATCTTCGCCAGTTTCAGAGTCAAGGGTGCCGAGTCTGTCCTGTCTGTGGGTGCAGTTTATAGAATTCCTAACACTGATGGTCTGAATTCAACTCAAACCTTAGAAATCTAATACTAGATAACAGATTGAACAAAAACCATCTAATTATCGCAGGGGACTTTAATATTGACCTCTGCGAGCCTGAACACCCTACTGCTGTTAGCTTCCTCAACTGTATGAATTCCTGCTTCCTCATACCCTTAATCACTAGACCAACTAGAATCACTGATAGTACTGCTACGACTCTAGATCACATCTGGACCAACATAACCTCTCCGCTTACTTCAGGTATAATCACCGATAGCACTACAGACCATTACCCCACATTTCTCTTAACTAACATTAGCAAACCCCTCTAGAGACAAGGGAGTTAAGCTTTAGGCTGCACAATGAAACTGCTATAAACAATTTTATAACTGCTGCTGATAATGTCAACTGGGAGTCCGAGTTAGGTAACATAGGGGACATCATCCTAGCAGTGCAATCTTTTCTTCAAACAACTCTTAGCCTTTATAACACCCACTGTCCTATGCTTACAAAACAAGTCACAAGCAAAAGACTTAACAATCCTTGGCTTACAAAGGGAATACTTAAATCCATTAACAAAAAACACGACCTTGAGAAGAAGTATAGGCTAGGAACAGTCTCCAAAGAATTCTCAAAGAATTACTCGTTATTGCTATCTAAAATAATTAGACGAGCCAAAACTAAATACTATGAAGATAAATTTACCCAAATAAAGAGCAACATTAAAAAAACTTGGAGCACAATTTCACAAATATTGGGATCAAAGAAGATTTTAAATAACAAACCAACACTCCCTTCCAATAACGCTGGTCAGCTTTCAGCCTCTGATTCTGCTATTGAGTTCAATAGGTTCTTCTCTTCCATTGGGTCATCCCTTGCAAATGATATTCCATCTTCCTGTACTGATGTTAAGGACTATCTTACAGGTAACTATCCACAGTCTCTGTACCTAAAGCCTACTAGTTCCACTGACGTCAATGAGATAATCCTTTCCCTTAAAACCAAGTCTAGTGCCCTCGAGGAGATACCAACTTTAATTTACAAAAAAGCCTCCAGATCTCTAGCCCTGCTATTGCATTGCTCTTTAACAAGTCATTTGAACTCCAAACCTTTCCTGACATTCTAAAAAAAGCAAGAGTAACCCCTGTCCACAAATGTGGTGATCTCACAGATGTTAACAACTACAGACCTATATCAATCCTGCCTAACTTGTCAAAAATATTCGAAAAACTAATCTACAAGCAGCTTTACTCTTATCTAGCCAAACACAACATGCTTAGCTCTTGTCAATATGGCTTCAGACCCAAAAAAAGCACTAACGATGCACTTATTAGTATGATTAACTTAATTCACGCAGCTCTTGATAAAAAGGAGTTTCCTGTTGGGTTATTTGTGGACCTGCGTAAGGCTTTTGACACTATCAACCATCAAAACCTTCTTCTTAAATTACATCATTATGGAGTCAGAGGACACTCCCTGCAATACCTCAAATTTTATCTTACTGACAGGCTCCAGTATGTTTCTGTGAATAATACAATTTCTCCCACCCTACCCATCAACATTGGTGTTCCTCAGGGCAGCATACTTGGCCCTCTCCTTTTTCTCATCTACATTAATGACCTTCCAAATGCCTCCCAACACCTCAAACCAATTCTATTTGCTGACGACACAACCTTCATTTACTCCAGTCCTGACCCCCTTGCTCTAAATGCCACAGTAAATACTGAGCTAGAGAAAGTCCGTCTTTGGCTAACCGCCAACAAACTCACCCTTAACATTGACAAAACGTTTTATATTCTGTTTGGCAATAAATCCTCTAATCAGATAAATCTCAAAATAAACAATACCCAAATTTGTAACAAATTAGATGGCAAATTCCTTGGCGTTCTCATCGACCACAAGCTGAATTTCCAGGGTCACATTCTAAATATATCAAAAAAAGTTTCAAAAACTGTTGGCATTCTTTCTAAGATCAGATATTATGTACCCCGCCCTGCCCTGGTTACTCTCTATTACTCCCTCATCTATCCATACCTCAACTATGGTATTTGTGCTTGGGGTTCTACTACCCAAAATCATTTACGTCCTCTTATTACCCAACACAAAGCTGCTATTAGGACAATATCCAACTCTGGCCCCAGACATCACTCGGTACCCCTACTCAAATCTCTGAATATGTTAGATATTAAGTCACTGCACATTCTCTCTTGTGTATTATACATATATAAAACGCTGAACTGTAATGCCAATCCTGATCTCAAAAGCTTCATTGAAGGTTGTAACAGAACCCATGAGCACCACACCAGAAATAAATACAGTTTTGATATTCCTAGAGTACGACTTAATCAAACTAGAAATGCTCTACAAATCAAGGGACCCAGAATGTGGAATGACCTTCCCAACCATCTTAAAGACTGTACCTCTCTCAACCAGTTTAAGATAAAAACTAAACACTACCTAATAAATTCCCTGTAACCTACCTCACTCCTCTATTGTCAACCCACGTCTGTAATTTTTTTTTTTTTTTTTTTTTTTTTAATCAACACTGTTTGTCAACCTATTGTATTTGTGCTGCTTTTTCAGTCATGTTCCCCCTTTTTTTTATCTTTATTTGTATTTCTTCTCAACACTTTTTATTCTTTATGCTCAATTAGTATTAAGTTCTAGATATTAATGTTTTTCTTGCCCGAAACGCATTGCGTAATAGTGGCTTTAGGCATTGTATGTACTAGCTCTATCTATATATCAATCCATTAATGTAACATCACTTGTATGTATGGACCTTACCTGAATAAACATATTTATTTATATTTATTTATTTATTTATATTGACTTTAATCATTAAGTCATATATGTGCTGTCTTGTGTGAGAACGGGTTGTGTTCCTAGATGCAAACCCTGATCTGAAACTTTCCT
>NC_091186.1:35667138-35674638 GCF_040958095.1 Procambarus clarkii | reverse complement strand
CTGCTGCTGGCACAGTCTGCTGGCACAGCCTGCTGGTAGTCTGCTGGTACAGTCTGCTGGCACAGCCTGCTGGTAGTCTGCTGGTACAGTCTGCTGGCACAGCCTGCTGGTAGTCTGCTGGTACAGTCTGCTGGTACAGTCTGCTGGCACAGCCTGCTGCTGGCACAGCCTGCTGGTAGTCTGCTGGCACAGTCTGCTGGCACAGCCTGCTGGTACAGTCTGCTGCACAGTCTGCTGGCACAGTCTGCTGGTACAGTCTGCTGGCACAGCCTGCTGCTGTCACAGGTAGTGTGTGTGGTAGACTGTCTTTACCACACCCACCACAACAGCTTGGTGGTTCATAATCGTGGAAGTCAATATTCATAGTTGTATAAAAATTGTGTATGCAGTATAATAACACCAAAAATAACAGGTTGTATTTTTCCAAGTAAAATATAGATGCATATTATTAACATGAATATATATGAGGATTCCGATGTTCTACATATTTTACCATATAAATTACTCAAACACACACTATTGAATAACTTTAGTGCAAAAAATGAGAAAAACTTATCAGAAATATTGAAAAAATATGTAAAAAACTAGGATCGGGAAGGTTTTGCTTCTTCCCATATTCTTGGAATGTCTGTCGTCTTCCGGTCCCTTCTGGGGCTTGACGGTCCTTCTCCAAGCTTCTCGTTTTTCGGCCCTGTTTCTTTCTTTCGTGTTTGTCTCTTATCTCCGTGCACTGTCCTGCGCTGCACAGGGTTGCCAGATTGGGGTCCTTGGAGCCCAGTTGGGCTCTTTGTAGCCCAAATGGGATGCTGTGCTATGTTTCTTCTCGGTCCTTTCCTGCTCTTTTCAACTATGGTTAGCGGCTGCCCTGTGTACTCTCATATGGGATTCGGTTGTTAACAACACTATTTTGTCTATTTTTGTAGTCATTCGTGGTTTCTTTCTTTAGCTCGCGACTTCTGGCACCCTTCTGCATCCCTGCTGCGCATGCGCCGTGGTTGTTTGTTTTGATACGGGCAGTGTGTACGTGAGCTGGGATTTTGTGTCCCTTTTCTCTCCGATGCTTCGGCTCTCGTTCCTCTCCATTCTCCAGTCCGTGCCCCGTAGTTCCTGCGGGTGTTCTGGATTGCTGCTATTGGGAGGACGCTGGGTTTTCCCTGCATATGGGTGTCGGGCTCTTCCTTCGCCTCTACCCCTGTTCTTCTCCTGCATGTGCGGTTTTGCCTTCTTCCACTGGCGGTGCTCCCGGAATTTTCTCGGCTATGTTGTGTCGTGACACGTTCGTGCCTACGTTCTGTAGGTGAGTTCATGCGGTCTGGCTTCTCTTCGGCCAGGTGCTGGTTAGTGATTTTTTGATACGAATATACGAACATCGGAACACAGGTGACTGCAGCAGGCCTAATAGGCCATACGAGGCAGCTCCTATTTATACCCATCCAGTCCCACTCTTGTGCATGTCCAGCCCATGCTTGAGTTCAGATAGGGGGCCCTACTTCCACCACGTTTCGAGGTACAATGGTGGGGGTTATATGTTATGGGGGTAAGTGTTCCTGTCTGGATGTTCTGAGGTGACATTTTGCAGCAGTTTTCATGTTGTGGATGTGTGTTGGGGATTGGGTATGGATTTTTGTTTGGCCCTTCTGTGCTTCTTCCTGGGGCCTTAATTGTTCTTCTGGTTTAATTGTTGCAAGGGGGGTCATGGCCCCGTTTTTCATGGTCTTATCTGGGTCACTCTTTCCTTGCACGTCTTGCAGTGCCTAGCTTAGACCTTCCATATACATTGGATTTTCTGTACGGTACTTACCTAGTTGTACTTCCCTAGTTGTGTTGCAGGAGTTGGGCTCTGGCTTTTGGTCCCGCTTCTCACCTGTCATTTGCTCATGTGCAGGTTCCTGGGCCTGCTTGACTCTATCATATCTGCGCTTGAAGCTGTGTGTGGTGTCATCCTTTACCACATCGCTTCCTCATGCGTTCCGCTTGTCTACTACTGACACTGCAATACTTCTTTCCCATGTCTCTTTGGCTCGTTTGGGTTATCCTTCCACCAGTGTCCCTTGGTGCGTGTGCCCCTGGGGTCCCGTAGTCGGTCTTTCTCTTCCTTATCGCTTCCTTTGGGAATCGTCGATGTGGGTGATCATATCCTCGTAGCTCATACTCTTTGGTTCGGGTACTGGTCTGTTGGCGTACCTTTGCACCTTTTTTTCCTTTTCGTGTTGTGTTGGGACGTGTCAGACACCTGTGTTGTTGGCGTGGCTTGTTGGGACATGACCAGCGGCTCTGTGTGTTGTTGGTCGTGTCCCTTTCATTCCTGTTTTGCTCCTTGCCTTCTTCGTTCCTCATCTTCCTTCAATGCTCATGTCCCTGGCCGTTGGTGCTGGGGCTTTTCTTCTGATCTTGTGTTTTTCCGTTTTCTCCTCTTATCCTACACATGGTTGTGTTTTGTTTGTGCCTTTTGGCTCTCCTATTGCCTCCTATTTCGGTTCCTGGTTACCTGACTTACCCAGCCTGTTGGCGTTTTCACGTTCTCTCGGTTTCCCTTCTCTAGTTTCGCAAGTCGGAACTGTCGTCTCCGATCTCCTGGCGGGCTCGCGGGAGTTGGGGTGTCTTCTGTATGGCGGATGTTCCATCTCCTTTGTCGGCTTGGGTTTCTGGCTTAGCTGGCTCCGTGGTGGCACCCAAGATCTTTCCGCAGCTCCGCATCTTCTAGGCTCAATTGGCCCATGGCGGGGCCGGTTCGGTTCTGCCTCGAGTCTCTCACCTTCTGTTGGTGGTCGGGTGGCTTCATTGATGGTGTCCCAGCTGCGTGCTTCTTCTTGGCGGTAGTGTGGGGTTTTTGGCGGCCCTTCCTTTTCCTTCTGTCCCTTCTTCGGTAGCTGCATTTGTTGGCGTGGCCTTGTCCTTTTCTTGTGGAAGTTTGGGCCGTCATCTTGCCCCATACTGTCGCCTCGTATCGTGAGCGCTGGCGGAGCCACTTCGGCTTGCTTTCGGTTTTGATGTTACCTCTATGCCGTTTCGCAAGCTGTCTCATGCATTGTTTCACCTCCGGCCTGCTCCTGCTCTTGCGCAGCCTGAGCCGTCCTGGTCATTGGACAGAGTGCTATTTTCTTTCTTCTCCTCAGTTTGTTGTGGCCCCTTCAGTTCAGGATTGTTCTATAAGGCTCCTTATCTGTTGGCAGTGGCCTCTGGCTGTCGGGTTGGGAGCTTCATGCTCTCCTCCGGCGCAGGGGTTTCTGCTCTTTCAGTCTTCATGATGGTTTTGTTCGTCTGCAGCTGTCTCCTTCTTTCTGGTGAAGATTGAAACTGCTGCTTTCTGGAGGGGTCCCTGGGTTGTTGATGCTTCATTGGTTGGGCCGGGGGTGCATCATGTTTTGTGTTCGGTGGTGGCTCTTTGCCGTTACTTGCGCGCCTCGGCCTCTGTGTCTGGGGACACGCTTTGGGTTGATCCGGTTTCCCTTTCTTCCCTGTTCGCGGGTGTGGGTCTCCCAGGTCGTCCGCAGAGTTCTTACGACTAGCTAGCCTGCGGTCTATCCCCATGCCCATGATGTTTGTACATTCACTGCGCTTGCTGCCGTCTTTGGCACCATGGGCTCACATTCGGGCACGGGGCTTTTGGCGGTCGTACAGGGTCCTGGCTGCTCGTTACCTCGTGCACGTCCCTGGGCCTAGTCAGGCCTGTGTCATTTAGGTCGGCGGTTGCAGCAAGTTGTCTCGACTTCGAGTTGTGGAGTGAGCAACGACCGCCTCCCGGGTAAGTCCTTACGCTTCCTCTGTGGGTAGTTAGCTCCGGGGAGCCGAAGGGGGTCCCCCAGAAAACCAGCGTTGAATGTAATGAAACGCCATTTTCTGGGTGAGACCCGGAGGCTGCCCGGCATCCCTCCCTCCCCGGTCGGCGTTTTTTTCGTGTGTTTTGACATCCAGCCTCAGAACTGACGGGTCGATAGCCGGCGTGAGGGGTCTGGGGCTCCCCCCTCCCGGGGACGGGGAGCTGTGTAACAGCGGCGGCGACGTGTGACGTCATGATCGTTTGTTCGTTTCTTTGTGGGGAGTTCTATCCACTTGTTCGGCTTTTGGTAGCAATAATTTCACAGAATAGGGGTTTGTTTTGGGATGCTTACCTTTCTAGGTGCCTGACCCGGTCGATGGCAGACATAGAATGCTTCCAACCACACGGGGGTTTCTATAGGCCATTGCTCCCCTTGCCTCTCTGAGGGGGCCAGGTTCTGGCCGTGGTCCCAGTAGACCCACAGAACTCCATACACATGACTGATGCCAATGTCTGACATTAGCATGTCAGCCTAGTAAGCTCCGGGGAGCCTCCGGGTATCACCCAGAAAATGGCGTTTCATTACATTCAACGCTGTTTTTATTGGGGGGGGGGGTGGAACGGATTAATTAAACTTACATTATTTCTTATGGCAAAATTTGTTTTGTTGCCGAATTTTTGGTTGACGCCGAGTCTCTGGGAATGGATTACGATCGTAAACGAGGTACCACTGTATTTGAATTATTCATGTAGTAAACATTATATTCCACAATATGCCATGTTTAATACTATAGAACATTTTATTTAGTGTACAAAGGGACTTATGGCAAGCAGGTGTTTTTTGTGTATGTTAATTATGTTATGTATGTTATTATGTTACTGTGTATGTAAATTGTCAGATAGTTTGTTCCTCGCCCGCCCTAGTTACTCTGTATTATTATAATTATATTAATAATATATTATTATAATAATAATTATAATACGACTTGTTGTAATTAATAATTATTACTCTTCCTTCTGGTGGGTCATGAAGGAAGGTAGCCTCGGGTGTAAGGTGGCGGTGATGAACCCATAGGTAGGGCTGGACATCCTCCACCTGGGGCTCAGGGAGCCCTGCTTCAGGAGGCTGGGGTCGTTCTTGCCCCTTGCTGGGCTGGTTCTTCTCCGACCCCGGCGGTCTCCGGGTCTGGAGTCCCTGTGCCCTCTTTTACCAACCTCGAGGTTAACTCCGGAGTTGGAGCCTCTCGTTCTGACAGTTCATGCGACGGCGCTGGAACCAATCGTATTGGCGTTTGCCTTTCCATTGGAGACTTTCGGCGCCTGCTGCTTGGATAACAGTTTCTCCAGCATATCAACCTACCCTGGCTTTGTGCCCTGGAGAGGCCACTCCAGACCGACAAGCAGAGCACAACTCAATAGTCTCCTGAGACTGATGGATGCCTACTATTATGTAAATTATGTTGTGTAAATGATGTAAATTATGAATGAATGAATGATGACATAAAATGTTTCAAACATTTTCATTAATCAAAGAGTTGCTATATTCTGTTTTCTAGTTTATTCTTTATATGCTTTTGTCTTTCATATTTGTTTTATTATACATTTAAATAGATGTTTATACACTCATAAATACACATTTACACCAGTAAATTACATTTTTAAATGTTAAATTTGTCGATGTTTAACATTTAAAAGATTTGGTATATCCAACTTTCTGATATGAAGGAAATGTTTGAAATTATATGGAGAGAGAGAGAATGTATGAGAGTCACTCCAGGAATATTCAAGCTAACGTATGTTAGCGTATTATTGGTAGGTAAAATGCATTTGAATTTCCAAGTGGTCAGTGAATCACATTACAAGAGTCTTCTCTATACTTTATTTGTTAGGTTTATTCTATTTAAATTTGTGATTTCAATATGTAAATTGTGGTGTTTTTCCGTCTACTGTAGAGTTAGCCACATTTTCTCATTACAGAATCCTATATATTTTCTCATAAGATATTTAATTATGAATACCTGAATGTCTTATAATAAATAACTGACACTGGATACCTAACTTGTGATCGCGCTTCCCCCGTTAATTACACCTCTGCCTCTTGCACACTATTACGTGGGTTCTCAATGGTTAAAATAATCTGGCATTATTATGAGTGTTTTCATATGGAAAGATCAGAAACCTTTCATTCAGTGAGTGTGGCCTGAGTAGGCTTGGCTGATTTATATAAAGTATTTCCAGACAAGAGGTTTAATAATATAAGTGTATGTATGCCTTGTTTTGGACTTGAAATGAAGTATTAGAATAGTTGTAAGCAAGGCAGTTATTAGTGCTAATATGTAAAAATGACCTGAATATGCTTGATAGAGGTCATATATCCTGGATAATATATTATATATACTGTATGAACTCGATTATCCAGACTATATGGGAAGGACCCCTATCCAGTTAAGCCCGACATCCGGATTAGCCGAGTTTTACCGGAAGAAAAAAATTAACATTCACAATCTTTATGTATCACAGCCAACGTATTTGAATTTCCACACACACTATAATTAGTGTGTGGTGCTGGGTGGGTGGTGAGCTGGGTGGGTAGCTGCCTGGCAGGAAGGTGGGCAGGGCAAGTGGGCGGGCAGATGGGTGGGTGAGTGGGTGGGCTGGATGACTGGCAGGAAAGTGGGCTGGATGAACGGATGGCAGGAAGAAGGGTTTGATGGTGCACAGGTGGGTGGATGAGCAGGTTTGCAGGTGGGTGGACACCCACTCCAGCCTCCCTGCTTGCTCACCCACCCATAGCCTGACTCCCTCCCTCCCTCCCTGCCAGACAGGGTCCCTCCTTGCCCTCCTTACTCCTGCCCACCATCCTTACTCCTGCCCACCCTCCTTACTCCTGCCACCTCCTTACTCCTGCCCACCCCTTACTCCTGCCCACCCTCCTTACTCCTGCCCACCCTCCTTACTCCTGCCCACCCTCCTTACTCCTGCCCACCCTCCTTACTCCTGCCCACCCTCCTTACTCCTGCCCACCCTCCTTACTCCTGCCCCCCCTCCTTACTCCTGCCCACCCTCCTTACTCCTGCCCACCCTCCTTACTCCTGCCCACCCTCCTTACTCCTGCTCACCTCATTACTCCTGCCCACCCTCCTTACTCCTGCCCACCCTCCTTACTCCTGCCCACCCTCCTTACTTTTGCTCAAAGCACAATACCTAAAAAAATTATTTAATTTTTCTAAATATTTACTATGTTTTGGTGGGAAAAATTTAGTCATAGGAACCTTAAATTTGTTTTATTTTGCCTTAATAGGTAATACTGCTTCCAGTCTGCTCGGCTACCCAGGACGATAGCAAACACAACTTCTGCCCATTAATTATGGTAAGGACAATTTTATTCTTACTGTACTACCAGTGTGTGTGTTTATCATGTTGATGTCAATATCCAGTGATTGTCAGTGTATTAATCAAGATATTTTCATTAACTAGTGTATTAATGTTGGTGTTGTCATTTACCAGTGATGGCGAGTGTATTAATTATATTGTCATTACCCAGTGATGGTGAGTGTATTAACCCTCTGAAATGCAAATAGTGCATAATTTTGCTCAATAAGGGGTGTGCATAAGACCTTAACCACTGCACTGCGCCAAACGACAAATGCCATTCGCCAATTACTGCGCCAACTGACAAAAGTATTTTTTATTTCTTCGTATACGGTCGAAGCGCGCTTGCGGTAGGTTGGGTACAAAAT
>NC_091186.1:35636902-35666638 GCF_040958095.1 Procambarus clarkii | reverse complement strand
GTATTTTTGGAACATCTGGTATGTATACCATACTGTCAAAAATCCGATGATCTATCTGAAAAACTAATTGGTAGTGCATTTTTTGAATTCATTGCATAGCCTTATATACTAACAAAAATAAAACAAATTGTAGAGAAAAGCTAACACAACATTATAACACCATCTTGTGTATTCTATGGTACACAAGAAAACATACCTTATACTGACAGAAGAACTATGCATACTGCTGAAACTACTTTCCCCAAAATATCTGAACCAAGGAATAATCCCCCAAGATTTTAATATGAACATTTTCACCCTTACAGTATTAAAAAAAAATCAGAAATAGTTCAGCACAAAACTTATGTTCGATCAGCTTGCAAGCTGATGGTGAAAATCCTAAAGGAGGGAATCATTGACCATCTATCAGTGAACAATGTTATTCAATCAACACACCAAGGTCTTCTTAAAAACAGATGCTACCTGAGTTTATAGTTAGATAAATATACACACATACCAAAAGAATAGGGGGTGGTAGGAGAAGAAAATATCAAAGTGTTCAGTGAGGATCCGCAAGGTCTTCTCTGAGTACTTCTATTTTCTTCTCCGAGGCTATGGGTCCCTACACTTGCACCAGAGGTGGTACCCCTTTCTGAATGCTACCTTATACACCTCCTCACTTCTTGGATATGGTACCATGGTAATCAGACAAAGGGTTTCCGGTGGATGTAGTATAAATGAATTTTGCTAAAGACTTTAATAAGGTACCACATGAAAGACTAACAAGGAAATTACATGTTCATGGAATACATTGTAGAATGGACAAATACAATACTTAAAACAAAGAGAGCAAAGGGTCATACTAAATGGAAATGAATCTGATGAAATGTGGTAAGTGGAGTACCTCAGGGGTACATTTTGGGGTCTAAAATATTTGTCAATATACTGAACATCTATGACATAGAATATAATATAATCAACCATATCTTATATTGGCAAATGGCTGGCGTATCACGAGCACTTTGTCCCTGGGTTCCTGGGGCGGCAGTGGACCCCCTACCGACCCTGTGGGCGGTAGTGGACCCCCTACCGACTCTGTGGGCGGTAGTGGATCCCCTACCAGCCCTGTGGGCGGTAGTGGACCCCCTACCGACCCTGTGGGCGGTAGTGGATCCCCTACCAGCCCTGTGGGTCGTAGAATCATAACACAGAACGAAAAGGCAATGTAAAGGATCTGGGTGTACTCATGTCGGAAGACCTTACCTTTAAAGAACACAATAAAGTATCCGTCACAACTGCAAGAAAAATGACAGGTTGGATAACAAGAACTTTTCACACTAGAGATGCTATACCGATGATGATGCTTTTCAAAACGCTTGTGCTCTCTAGAGTAGAGTACTGCTGCACAATGACAGCACCTTTCAAAGCTGGAGAAATTGCTGACCTGGAGAGCGTGCAGAGATCCTTTACTGGTAAAATCCACTCAGTAAAACATCTAAACTATTGGGACCGACTAAAGAGCCTAAAACTGTACTCCCTTGAGCGCAGGCGGGAGAGGTACATAATAATTTATACGTGGGAAATATTAGAGGGGCTGGTCCCAAACCTGCACACAGAAATAACATCACATGAGACCAGAAGACATGGCAGGATGTGCAGAATACCCCCGTTGAAAAGCGGAGGTGCAACACGTACTCTGAGAGAGAACTCTATCAACATCAGAGGTCCGAGACTGTTCAACACGCTTCCACTACACATAAGGGGCATAACTGGCCGACCCCTCACAGTGTTCAAGAGAGAACTGGATAAGCACCTCCAAAGGATACCTGATCAACTAGGCTGTGACTCATACGTCAGGCTGCGAGCAGCCGCGTCCAACAGCCTGGCTGATCAGTCCAGCAACCAGAAGGCCTGGTCGACGACCGGGCCGCAGGGACGCTAAGCCCCGGAAGCACCTCAAGGTAACCTCAAGGTGGCAGCCAAGTGTGTTGTCTCTCAAGGTAACCTCAAGGTAAGGTGGGCGGCAGTGGACCCCCTATCGACCCTATGGGCGGTAATGGGCCCTATATACTAATCCCGTGGGCAATTCTGGGCCATATACTCATCCTATGGGCGGCAATGGAAGCCATACACATCCAGTGGGCCTTATTGGACCCCATACCCATCCTATGGGTGGTATTGGACCCCATACCCATCCTATGGGTGGTATTGGACCCCATACTCATCCTATGGGTGGTATTGGACCCCATACCCATCCTATGGGTGGTATTGGACCCCATCCCCTTCCTGTGTAGTAGTGGACCCCATACCCATCCTGTGTGGTAGTGGACCCCATACCTATCATGTAGGTGGTGGTGGTGCACACCCATACCCATCCTGTGGATGATAGTGGTCACCATATCCATCCTTTGGGCAGTTGTGGGCCAAAACACATCCTGCAAGTGGTATGGACCTCTTACCCACCTAATAAGTAGTAGTGGACCCTATACCCATCCTACAGTGATAGTACACACCATTCCATCCTGTTTGCAGTCGTTTCCCCCATAGACATGCCACTGTAACTTCGTTTTCTGTAGACGTTCCTACAATACATTCTTTATAGATATTTAAAGCAGAAACTAGTGTACTCTCCGAATTGTGCTTGCGGCGGTTATGCTGTGGCTCTTTGGTCCCGCCTCTCAACTATCAATGAACTGGTGTACAGGTTCCTGAGCCTACTGGGCTCTATCATATGTACAATATAAACTGTGTATGGAGTCAGCCTCCACCACAACACTGCCTAATGCATTCCACAGTGTTTACAAGACGGTCGATGGGTGAGGACGTCGTTCCGTTGCTCACGTCTCGCCTGCACCCTTTGCCAGGGTAACACCTCTGCAACATATCGCATCCTACACATCTCCTCCCATGCTGGGTACTGAGATGGAGAATCGGTCAACGGGAGAACTGGCTACTCCCCACGGCAATATTTACACGGACACAAACTCAGAAAGCAGTCAGCCAGTTGAGTAATTTTCAAGAAGTTCTAACCAGGGGACAGAAGAAACGGAGAAAGACAGGATGTGGGGAGTAGTGTTGACAGTGTACCTAACGGAAACGACAAGAGAATGAGGAACGACGCTGAGACTGATCAAACCAGAGTCGACGAACGGACGGAACGATGTGAGGAAGGTGAGGGTCAGCGGAGGTGGAGGCTTCTCTTCCCTGCCTCATGCACGCTGGCCTACCACCACAAGCTGTTGTGGACAGTCAAACTTGGCAGAGAACACCGCAAGATCGAGCCCATGCTGAAGGAAGGTGTGGACAGACCTTACTTAACGGTAGGTTCTATGGAGGCAGTTGTGTTTCTTACCCAGCAAGGATATGATGGAATTGTTATGCAAATACCGGAGGTGAACGAGAAACTGACGAAGGTAATTATCTACAAATACCTTCAGATTCTAGACCCCGAATTCATCCTCGACGACCAACGAATTACCAGGCAGGACTACTGTATCCCACGTAGTTAACCAGGCAGGACTACTGTAGCACTCGTAGTTAACCAGGCAGGACTACTGTATCCCACGTAGTTAACCAGGCAGGACTACTGTAGCCAGTAGTTAACCAGGCAGGACTACTGTAGCCAGTAGTTAACCAGGCAGGACTACTGTAGCCCACGTAGTTAACCAGGCAGGACTACTGTAGCCCACGTAGTTAAATAGGCAGGACTACTGTAGCCCATGTAGTTAACCAGGCAGGACTACTGTAGCACACGTAGTTAACCAGGCAGGACTACTGTAGCCCATGTAGTTAACCAGGCAGGACTACTGTATCCCACGTAGTTAACCAGGCAGGACTACTGTATCCCACGTAGTTAACCAGGCAGGACTACTGTAGCCCACGTAGTTAACCAGGCAGGACTACTGTAGCCAGTAGTTAACCAGGCAGGACTACTGTAGCCCACGTAGTTAACCAGGCAGGACTACTGTAGCCCACGTAGTTAACCAGGCAGGACTACTGTAGCCCATGTAGTTAACCAGGCAGGACTACTGTATCCCACGTAGTTAACCAGGCAGGACTACTGTAGCCCATGTAGTTAACCAGGCAGGACTACTGTATCCCACGTAGTTAACCAGGCAGGACTACTGTAGCCAGTAGTTAACCAGGCAGGACTACTGTAGCCCATGTAGTTAACCAGGCAGGACTACTGTAGCCCACGTAGTTAACCAGGCAGGACTACTGTAGCCCACGTAGTTAACCAGGCAGGACTACTGTAGCACACGTAGTTAACGAGGCCGGACTACTGTAGCCCATGTAGTTAACCAGGCAGGACTACTGTAGCCCATGTAGTTAACTAGGCAGGACTACTGTAGCCCATGTAGTTAACTAGGAAGGACTACTGTAGCTCATGTAGTTAACCAGGCAGGACTACTGTAGCCCATGTAGTTAACCAGGCAGGACTACTGTAGCCCACGTAGTTAACCAGGCAGGACTACTGTAGCACACGTAGTTAACCAGGCAGGACTACTGTAGCCCATGTAGTTAACCAGGCAGGACTACTGTAGCCCACGTAGTTAACCAGGCAGGACTACTGTAGCCCATGTAGTTAACCAGGCAGGACTACTGTAGCCCACGTAGTTAACCAGGCAGGACTAATGTCGCCCATGTAGTTAACCAGGCAGGACTACTGTAGCCAGTAGTTAACCAGGCAGTACAACTGTAGCCAGTAGTTAACCAGGCAGGACTACTGTAGCCCACGTAGTTAACCAGGCAGGACTACTGTAGCCCACGTAGTTAACCAGGCAGGACTACTGTAGCCAGTAGTTAACCAGGCAGGACTACTGTAGCCCACGTAGTTAACCAGGCAGGACTACTGTAGCCCACGTAGTTAACCAGGCAGGACTACTGTAGCCAGTAGTTAACCAGGCAGTACTACTGTAGCCAGTAGTTAACCAGGCAGGACTACTGTAGCCCATGTAGTTAACTAGGCAGGACTACTGTAGCCCATGTAGTTAACCAGGCAGGACTACTGTAGCCAGTAGTTAACCAGGCAGGACTACTGTAGGTCACGTAGTTAACCAGGCAGGACTACTGTAGCCAGTAGTTAACCAGGCAGTACTACTGTAGCCCATGTAGTTAACTAGGCAGGACTACTGTAGCCCATGTAGTTAACTAGGCAGGACTACTGTAGCCCATGTAGTTAACCAGGCAGGACTATTGTAGCCAGTAGTTAACCAGGCAGGACTACTGTTGCCCATGTAGTTAACTAGGCAGGACTACTGTAGCCCATGTAGTTAACAAGGCAGGACTACTGTAGCCAGTAGTTAACCAGGCAGGACTACTGTAGCCAGTAGTTAACTAGGCAGGACTACTGTAGCCCATGTAGTTAACTAGGCAGGACTACTGTAGCCCATGTAGTTAACCAGGCAGGACAACTGTAGCCAGTAGTTAACCAGGCAGGACTACTGTAGCCCACGTAGTTAACCAGGCAGGACTACTGTAGCCCATGTAGTTAACCAGGCAGGACTACTGTAGCCCACGTAGTTAACCAGGCTGGACTACTGTAGCCCACGTAGTTAACCAGGCAGGACTACTGTAGCCCACGTAGTTAACCAGGCAGGACTACTGTAGCCCATGTAGTTAACCAGACAGGACTACTGTAGCCCACGTAGTTAACCAGGCAGGACTACTGTAGCCCATGTAGTTAAATTGGCAGGACTACTGTAGCCCACGTAGTTAACCAGGCAGGACTACTGTAGCCCACGTAGTTAACCAGGCAGGACTACTGTAGCCCATGTAGTTAACTAGGCAGGACTACTGTAGCCCACGTAGTTAACCAGGCAGGACTACTGTAGCCAGTAGTTAACCAGGCAGGACTACTGTAGCCCAGGTAGTTAAATTGGCAGGACTACTGTAGCCCATGTAGTTAACCAGGCAGGACTACTGTAGCCAGTTAGTTAACTAGGCAGGACTACTGTAGCCCACGTAGTTAACCAGGCAGGACTACTGTAGCCAGTAGTTAACCAGGCAGGACTACTGTAGCCCACGTAGTTAACCAGGCAGGACTACTAGCCCACGTAGTTAACCAAGCAGGACTACTGTAGCCCATGTAGTTAACCAGACAAGACTACTGTAGCCCACGTAGTTAACCAGGCAGGACTACTGTAGCCCATGTAGTTAAATTGGCAGGACTACTGTAGCCCACGTAGTTAACCAGGCAGGACTACTGTAGCCCACGTAGTTAACCAGGCAGGACTACTGTAGCCCACGTAGTTAACCAGGCAGGACTACTGTAGCCCACGTAGTTAACCAGGCAGGACTACTGTAGCCCACGTAGGGAACCAGGCAGGACTACTGTAGCCCATGTAGTTAACCAGGCAGGACTACTGTAGCCCATGTAGTTAACCAGGCAGGACTACTGTAGCCCACGTAGTTAACCAGGCAGGACTACTGTAGCCCATGTAGTTAACCAGGCAGGACTACTGTAGCCAGTAGTTATCCAGGCAGGACTACAGTAGCCCACGTAGTTAACCAGGCAGGACTACTGTAGCCCATGTAGTTAACCAGGCAGGACTACTGTAGCCAGTAGTTAACCAGGCAGGACTACTGTAGCCCACGTAGTTAACCAGGCAGGACTACTGTAGCCCACGTAGTTAACCAGGCAGGACTACTGTAGCCCACGTAGTTAACCAGGCAGGACTACTGTAGCCCACGTAGTTAACCAGGCAGGACTACTGTAGCCCATGTAGTTAACCAGACAGGACTACTGTAGCCCACGTAGTTAACCAGGCAGGACTACTGTAGCCCATGTAGTTAAATTGGCAGGACTACTGTAGCCCACGTAGTTAACCAGGCAGGACTACTGTAGCCCACGTAGTTAACCAGGCAGGACTACTGTAGCCCATGTAGTTAACTAGGCAGGACTACTGTAGCCCACGTAGTTAACCAGGCAGGACTACTGTAGCCAGTAGTTAACCAGGCAGGACTACTGTAGCCCAGGTAGTTAAATTGGCAGGACTACTGTAGCCCATGTAGTTAACCAGGCAGGACTACTGTAGCCAGTTAGTTAACTAGGCAGGACTACTGTAGCCCACGTAGTTAACCAGGCAGGACTACTGTAGCCAGTAGTTAACCAGGCAGGACTACTGTAGCCCACGTAGTTAACCAGGCAGGACTACTAGCCCACGTAGTTAACCAAGCAGGACTACTGTAGCCCATGTAGTTAACCAGACAAGACTACTGTAGCCCACGTAGTTAACCAGGCAGGACTACTGTAGCCCATGTAGTTAAATTGGCAGGACTACTGGTGCCCACGTAGTTAACCAGGCAGGACTACTGTAGCCCACGTAGTTAACCAGGCAGGACTACTGTAGCCCACGTAGTTAACCAGGCAGGACTACTGTAGCCCACGTAGTTAACCAGGCAGGACTACTGTAGCCCACGTAGGGAACCAGGCAGGACTACTGTAGCCCATGTAGTTAACCAGGCAGGACTACTGTAGCCCATGTAGTTAACCAGGCAGGACTACTGTAGCCCACGTAGTTAACCAGGCAGGTACTACTGTAGCCCATGTAGTTAACCAGGCAGGACTACTGTAGCCAGTAGTTATCCAGGCAGGACTACTGTAGCCCACGTAGTTAACCAGGCAGGACTACTGTAGCCCATGTAGTTAACCAGGCAGGACTACTGTAGCCAGTAGTTAACCAGGCAGGACTACTGTAGCCCACGTAGTTAACCAGGCAGGACTACTGTAGCCCACGTAGTTAACCAGGCAGGACTACTGTAGCCCACGTAGTTAACCAGGCAGGACTACTGTAGCCCACGTAGTTAACCAGGCAGGACTACTGTAGCCCACGTAGGGAACCAGGCAGGACTACTGTAGCCCATGTAGTTAACCAGGCAGGACTACTGTAGCCAGTAGTTAACCAGGCAGGACTACTGTAGCCCACGTAGTTAACCAGGCAGGACTACTGTAGCCCACGTAGTTAACCAGGCAGGACTACTGTAGCCCACGTAGTTAACCAGGCAGGACTACTGTAGCCCACGTAGTTAACCAGGCAGGACTACTGTAGCCCATGTAGTTAACCAGACAGGACTACTGTAGCCCACGTAGTTAACCAGGCAGGACTACTGTAGCACATGTAGTTAAATTGGCAGGACTACTGTAGCCCACGTAGTTAACCAGGCAGGACTACTGTAGCCCACGTAGTTAACCAGGCAGGACTACTGTAGCCCATGTAGTTAACTAGGCAGGACTACTGTAGCCCACGTAGTTAACCAGGCAGGACTACTGTAGCCAGTAGTTAACCAGGCAGGACTACTGTAGCCCAGGTAGTTAAATTGGCAGGACTACTGTAGCCCATGTAGTTAACCAGGCAGGACTACTGTAGCCAGTTAGTTAACTAGGCAGGACTACTGTAGCCCACGTAGTTAACCAGGCAGGACTACTGTAGCCAGTAGTTAACCAGGCAGGACTACTGTAGCCCACGTAGTTAACCAGGCAGGACTACTAGCCCACGTAGTTAACCAAGCAGGACTACTGTAGCCCATGTAGTTAACCAGACAAGACTACTGTAGCCCACGTAGTTAACCAGGCAGGACTACTGTAGCCCATGTAGTTAAATTGGCAGGACTACTGTAGCCCACGTAGTTAACCAGGCAGGGCTACTGTAGCCCACGTAGTTAACCAGGCAGGACTACTGTAGCCCACGTAGTTAACCAGGCAGGACTACTGTAGCCCACGTAGTTAACCAGGCAGGACTACTGTAGCCCACGTAGGGAACCAGGCAGGACTACTGTAGCCCATGTAGTTAACCAGGCAGGACTACTGTAGCCCATGTAGTTAACCAGGCAGGACTACTGTAGCCCACGTAGTTAACCAGGCAGGACTACTGTAGCCCATGTAGTTAACCAGGCAGGACTACTGTAGCCAGTAGTTATCCAGGCAGGACTACTGTAGCCCACGTAGTTAACCAGGCAGGACTACTGTAGCCCATGTAGTTAACCAGGCAGGACTACTGTAGCCAGTAGTTAACCAGGCAGGACTACTGTAGCCCACGTAGTTAACCAGGCAGGACTACTGTAGCCCACGTAGTTAACCAGGCAGGACTACTGTAGCCCACGTAGTTAACCAGGCAGGACTACTGTAGCCCACGTAGTTAACCAGGCAGGACTACTGTAGCCCACGTAGGGAACCAGGCAGGACTACTGTAGCCCATGTAGTTAACCAGGCAGGACTACTGTAGCCCACGTAGTTAACCAGGCAGGACTACTGTAGCCCACGTAGGGAACCAGGCAGGACTACTTTAGCCCATGTAGTTAACCAGAGTAGTAGGGGGTAAGCGCCAGCGGCTCCTTTTTTTTCAGGTCAAATATCCCCTGTGCGGGCCAGGGTTTTCAGATGAATTTAGAATATCCCCTGTAGCGCTTTTGGGTTTTCAGGTGAATTTGGGGAGGTACAGATTTGGGATTAAGGATTTCTTATGAGTGAGTAATTTCAGAGATTATAGAAGTTTGTTAAGAGTTCATATAACTAAAATAATGTCATACGAGTTTGTTAAAGGTCTTATGGGAGAAATTCAAATTCGCGTTTAAGAGCCAGCATTTCCAGGAGAACTCTACGGACATATTTTACCTGTTTTCAACTTACAAAATTCGTCTGTGTGAGCCATGGTTTTCAGGTCCAAAGGGAAAAAATCGTCTGTGGGAGCCAGGGTTTTCCCTCCCCCTGCATCCCCCGCTTGTACCTCACACCCCCTCCCTCCCCCCCTTACCTCGCAATCTGTCGCCTCACCTGTATTTACCTTACGCCGGCCAGCCAGACGCTTCGTGTAGGTCGCCTCTTATCTTATCTTATCTTCTCCATAATATCTGGACCGTCCCTCCACCCTCTCTCTCTCTCTCTCCTCTTCATATTATTCTCTCTTCCTATTTTTCTGACATCGTAATGTTGTATTCCTTTTTTCATTAACCAGTCAGTTTATACAAATCAACCGAAGCATCTCAATGTAACCTTTATTACTGAAACTACCTCCGAGACTATCTAAGCTGGCCCCAGCTACCTGCCCCAGGCTATCTGCCCGAGGCAAACATCACCTGATTACCTGCCCTGACATCTACCAGTCATTGTCAGCTTTCGCCATCGTAATAATTTATATATATACATTAGGCGTTAATAAAACATATTTATTTATTTATAATTTATTTAGTCATCTAATTCTTAGTTTACGCAATGTATAATAAACTACTCATTTAGCCCGAAGTTCTAAGAAGCTCACTCCTCAATCCGCTTGTATAATATCCGTCCTATTCACTCTTCATCTCTGTAAATAAAGAATAACAGTTTCAGATAGCGTTTACACATGTACAATATTTATCAGACACATAAAACCTCGAAACAAATGTACTCACCATTTTCCGTTAGATAATTTTGTTATAGCCTCATTCAGCCAGTCGTCTCCAAGCACATTTTCCCACAAATATCGCTCTTATCATAACACAGCGTTTCATAGCAGCTCGGCATATTTTTAAATAAAGCATAAGATAGCCTCATTACATTCCTATCATTCTGCATATAATCTCCGTAAGTAAAACTAGTTTCAAATAGCTTTATTGCAGTTTTTAGATCCTTGTTTGAAAGATGGTAACAGAAAAACATCGCATATAGCCCGCATACGTAAGTATTTAAACTCTGAAGTCGCTCTGTAAACGTGTATACATCACAGTCTTTATAATAATTTAAAAACTCCGAAATGTAGGGCGAATACACATTTATTCCATATGAATCGAGTATAACTATTTTCCGTTTAGATTTATATACAGCAATCCAGTGACCCATTACTTCCTTAGAGTCTCTTCCTAATGTATTTATTATAAACATAATCGGACTATCCCGTATTTGCTTCATTATTCTATATATATCCGTCGCTAAATAGCATCCAATATATTTAGCTTTACTACCT
Organism: Procambarus clarkii; assembly: GCF_040958095.1. Lineage (NCBI taxonomy): Eukaryota > Metazoa > Arthropoda > Malacostraca > Decapoda > Cambaridae > Procambarus > Procambarus clarkii. Next base: position 35,655,719 of record NC_091186.1, on the reverse strand, counting down.
TTCATATTGTTCAACGCCGTATTAATTTGTTTACAGTTCATGCTCTTGTATCACACACAACTCGCCTATCGGAATAAATTCTCAATACTCCCGTTGTATTTCCGAATAAAATAATAACTTTATTTGATTTCACTGGAACAGCAAATTCTAATGTAATTCTCAGGTTTCCCGAAGCCTCTATAGGAAGGGTATCTCTCAATTCCTCAGGCGTTAGTCTAAATGCCAGTAACGTTCTTCCTTTTATAAATGAATTATATGTCAAGGTATTGCAAGCATTAAAGCCTACTGTATTTTGAGTCTCGTAGTATAGTTTCGAACATTTATTCGGGAACTTGCAAGTTATATTAAATAAGTTTGTCCCATCACGTGTAATATATACATTAGATAAATCGCAGTGATCGAAATAAAGTGGATTAAGTGTATACGCTCCTGATATTGCTTCCATATCCATCATCATAATAAATAATTTATCTGGGATAATGCTCCCCCATGGCTGGTCAATACTTAATCTCTGCTGCCCATTACCAAGAATGAACGTCTTGTGGAGTGTCTTATCAAACGTATATGTAACTGGTGTATTTTGTTCAGCCAGAGCTCTATTAATAGCCTCCAATCCAGATGCGAATGGAGTTATCCGATCAATCCACATTCTAGCTAGTTTTATGTTAAACTTGTATCCAGATTCAATACGGTTTATAACCCACGGATCACTGTTAAGTTCTAATCTCAAACGAATATCAATTCCATCCAAAAGATATTCGCTCAAAGTTGTAATGTCCAATAGCTGTTTAAAGCAACAATTTACTCCCTCAGTTTTTAACTTTACAAATCTAGATTTAAGGTCTTCTGAGGCATTCTTAAAATAATCTACATCATATTTTTCAGGAAAAACATCATTATAGAAATACGTCAGTTCTTTAAATCTTTCAGCTTTACATTCAGAAAGCGTTGTCATTAGCTTTACATATGATAAATATGAAAATAGTGAATTAGTTTCCACCACTTGCTCATTTAAATAAACAGTTACAGCTTTAAACATTGTCTGGGACAAACCATTGACTATTGATGCATTTTTAATATCCGCTAAACCCGTAATTCCACCAGGTCCCGTTAATTCAACCATCAGTTCTAGCGTCAAGCTCGAAAGATCAATAAATTGTCCCTTAACTCCTGGGATACGGAATTCAATATAAGAGTCTTTAAATTTATTGTTAATACTTGAATTCACAGGTAAAATATCCTGCGTCTGTCTTGAAAATATCGTACTTTCAACCATTCTATGAGGACTAACTTTAGGAAAGCCATCGCTTATAGCAGCTGTATAATTTTCTAAAGGAACTTGCAATGCTGCACTAGGAGCATTTACACTCATCATGTCTGCGTCAAGCATACAACTAGTACTGTTTTTATGAAAACACGTCTTTATATCTATCCATTTTCTTTATATAGGCAGGTCTTTTCGTTTTTCTTTTCGTTATTCGGCCACCTGCTATCAATTTAGGACCTATACTTTTCAATGTTTCCATACCGCGTTTTCTAATTGAATCTTTAAACGTACCTTGTCCTGCATTTATATCCTGCAAAACATTTTGTCCCATTGTCAATGCCGCTGGCATGATAGTTTTTAATAGGAAAGGAGTTGCTCTACGAGCTAGACCAGTTAAGAAACTTAATATTCCACCTCCTCTTAAATGTCTTCTATCAAAAACAGTAATATCGCCCCGTGCTCCGCCTCTCTTCCCTCGAGGAGCGATAAATCGCCCTACCTCGTCAACAGACAGCGGTACAAACCCGACCCTCATGTTTAAACGTGCCAGGAGAGAATGATAAACTCCCTCTACTCATGCCGTTATATATCAACGGGTCTAATATGTAATACTGCAATCGTACATCCATCCTTTTCAAAATATACAGGCTCCCCATCTTGATCTGTTAATCTAATACTGTTGCCATCAATATTAGTCGTATTTAAAGGTTTATATAATTTCCTGTGTGTTACATTACTTTGAAACGAAACAACATCCAAGATATTTACAATCTGATTACCAAACATGGTGGGCTGCACCTTATCACAATATACACACAAGAAATCTATACGGCCTAGGATGATAATAGCATGTATCTTGTACAGATAACCTGTTATTAGGTAGTTTATTCATAATAAAAATATCATAGGCTTTACCTACTTCAGCTCCAATAACTTTACATATATTTCGACCGAAAGATAAAGAAATTCGAACAACTAATTTTCCATCCTTTGTAACAAATAATTTTAACAACTTCTCACTAAATGCTGCATTAAACTTAATTCGATTAATACTCGAATCATATTTCATATAAACGTCCCCGTGATCTGGGAAATTATAGTTAAGTACAGATCCTATAAAACTCAGTGAACCTTTTGAAAATATAGTAGAAATTTCTCTATTTAAAATAGTCGTTAGCTCTATGCAATTATCACTGGCTAAAATATCCGACTTTAAAGTGAAAGATGTATTCACCGTACTCAAATCAGATAAATTTTTATTAGACACTAGAAGTTGAACCGAAATAAAACTTTCCGGGTCATTCCTCCTAACAGTGAAATAAGATGGAGGCAGGAATATATTCTTCAGGCACACTTCATAAGCTTTATTCGGGTCTAAAGGCAACTGATTATGTAATCTATTTTCAAAAGCATTGGGAGCATTGTTTTTAAATACATCAGTATCAGAGTTACTCGCTGCATATATGACGTAACTATCCATCCTGTAGACTAATAGTAATGATAAAAATAAACAGAAACTCATCTTAATATGGTATCCAGGTAGACTCTCCTTCATCTCCAGCCTTGATCTTCCTCTTCAAACTCGGAGGAGAAAACACTTGATTTTTCGCATCTACATTTCTAAATAAATTCTTAGGTGTAGAGGTCAAAGAAAAAAACAACTTGGCTATGGGCAATTTATCTTCTGGGAATAACAATTTCGGAGTGCACATCCTGCCTATAACGTCATCAACAATATTGATCCCAGTAACTGGTGATGTAATGTTCCCTTCCTCATCCCACTTTACAAGTCCAGTTGTATTAAAATAATTTAACAAGGAGACAGCAAAATCATAATCCTTAAGCTTTAATCTTAAGTCTATCAAGTGTTGTATAACAGGATTTGTTCTCACTATCGTCGTAGGCTTCTCAACACTTACTGCCGTAGGCTTCTGTTGATCAATAGCTTTTCGTGGTACAAGATAGAATTCTTTCATTATTTCTTATTAAATAGCCTTGAAATAAAATTTATAGCTATGGGAAGTAAAATGCCCAATAAATTACCTCCTCTTTTACTTGTTAATATGTCTTTCTTGAGTGAAATAGCCTTCTTCTTACAGGCTAATGTATGGAGTAGAGCTCTATATTTAGAAAGTCTCTTTAAAATAGGCTTCCCAACTTCAATTTTATTTTTTAAGAAATTATTAAATATTTCAGATAGGCAAAGTATATGTTCCTTTTTAAGAGTCTTAATTAACTTTTTCCTAGAATTATAACTTAATCTAGCTAATAGTTCGATAAAACCAAACCACGATACTTGCTAACTAAGGGCTGCTTCTTCATAGTTTCTTCACATCATCTGAATTCACACACTGATCAAATGAACTGTCGACGTATCTAACTTTATATAAAGTAGTATTACCAACTTTACGTTTACTTATAATTCTCTCAATTTCGAATGTATCTGACATACGTGGGAGTCAACTCCTCTCTATAAAATCCGCCTTCTATAAGTCTATTATTTAAGTCCTTTAGATAATATAAAGGCACAGGTTGTTTAGTATCAATTTGAGCAATAGTAAATATTTCCTTAGTGTTCTGTTGATGAAAACCTCTTTGAACTTTGAAATACGATTAGATAAGGCAAGCCGTACTGTATCTCCTACAGACAGGTGATTACTGATGCGTGGCTTAGTCTGCTGCTCTCCTTTATACATGAGCTTAAACTGCCTAGTCACATCTTGAGGCGAAGATAAAGCGTGTACATCAATAGGTATTTTCCCCTTTAATCCTCTATGTGGTGTTCTATTATACGTTTTAACCATATCAGGCAAAACATTTATATAGGTTAAGGTGTTATAAGCCGTTAAATATTTATATATCTTAGTTTTCAATGTTCTTATAAATCTCTCTGCAATGCTGGCTTTAGTTTCCTGAGAAAATACACTGTACAGTTCAATGTTTTTACTGTCTAACAATCGTTTCATATATTTATTATAGAATTCACCGCCCTTATCAGTGTTAAGCTTCCTTACACCTTTTGATGAAGGTAAATCCAGAACAGCTTTCATGGCTTCACTTACACTCTGACCTGATTTAGTGGATAGTGGAACTACATGTGCAAACCTTGAAAATATATCAACACAAACTAACAAATATTTAATATCATTGTTGTGCTTAGCTAACAATGTCATATCAGCCAAGTCACTGGTAAAGAAAGCTTTAGGTCTAGGTGCTAAGATACGTCTTCGTTTAAATTTACGTTTTGTTAATAGATGTAAGGTATAAGCATTAGACGTTTTTAAATAGTCTTTCACATCTTTTATAGTTAATTCAGGGATTGTTTTCTTTGCAGCCTTATACAATTTTAAAAAGCCACCAAACCCACCTATGGACTTGGGGTCATTGTATATCTTATTAAGAGTTTGTGTAATGTTCACCATTGATACACTATTTCATATGGGGGTTCATTTACAATATTTCCCCTAAATATTATGGATTCAGGTGTTTTAACGCCCAAGTCAACAAGTAAATACCCATACTGTCGAGAAATCACTTTCTTATATATATCTAAAAATTTCTTGGCATCTTGTTTTCCGAATATTTGTCTGCCTAATGTTTCTATCTGGGACAAGTCTCTTGATTTAAGCAGAATAAAATGAGAAGCATTTAAACTTATAAATCTAGAAAATTTCCCATTGAAAAATATATTTTGGGTTATAAAAATAACAGAGATGTTCTCATGCCGTCCCTTAGTAAATATATCACTTACTATTTTAGAGTTTGTAGATTCAACATACAAGTCATCATAAACAACTAATATATGAGATGTGTCCTTTGGATCACGATCGTCTAAAGGGTTTACAATTTCAGAGTAAAAAGATATCTTATGTTTAATAAGTGGATTAGTTCTCAACTCTTTATACCCGCTTCCACAGATAATTATTTTTGCAAAGTTCTGCTGATATTTCTCTATCATTTTAGCACATAAATAGCTCTTCCCACCATTTGAAAATCCAGCAATAATAATTCTTGACGGTTCACTAAATATATTCAACTGGGATTCAGTAATAACTTTTTTCTGCCCTTCCATGTTGCTAGGATTCAATAGACTAACTACAAATATATAATGAAAGGAGTATTTAAACGAAATCTACATTCGAGTTTTTATTTTTAAACATAGCCAATAAAATCATAGTCATAACATATCCAATACAGTAATAAAATCATAGCCAGTACAGTAACAAATAAATCATAGTCATAACATAGCAATTTGAACATATCCAATACAGTAATAAAATCATAGAATATACAATATCAAAATATCATAGCAAATAAAATCATAGTCATAACATATCCAATACAGTAATAAAATCATAGAATATACAATATCAAAATATCATAGTCATTTCATATCAAATAAAGTAACAAATCATAGCCAATACAATATCATAGACATTTGAATATAGTTATAGATAATACATAGACAATACAGTAACAGACTTATTTGTTGTTAGGGAATAATTGCTGAGCGACTCTATCCTGCTTTTCCCAAAGATTAAAAATGGGGAACAATTGACGTCTTGGTTGGGGATTATCTACAATTACTGCATCCTCTACCTGCACCTCTTCCTCTACCTGTACCTCTTCCTGTACCTCACGCTCTGGAGTGTCTGGGTGACCGTAAGCTAATGACTCTGTGGGACTAATGAGGTACCTCTTGTCATCAAAAGCTGACAGACCGCGCTTAGTTGTTTTACACGTGCATATCTGTCCGTTAACATTACGAATGGATCGGGATACAAAATTAAAAGTTGTATTTGTCTCTAATGTGTTCTGAAAAGATGCATGTGTTATTTTCTTTTGTTGGTGATAAGGAATCCCTTTACATTTACATAAATGTTCTTTATCAAGGGTTAGGAGAGAATAAGTTTTAGGCTTGAGTGCAATTAATTCAGTTATAATTTTCTGCTTTACTTCTGACTTGAGGAGTCCTAGTTCACCTTTGCGAGTAGCAGAATACATGGGATGATCTTTGTCAAAATTACTGAAATCCATTTAATCTACTAGAGGAGCTTTTGTCATTTCTTGGAAAGCATCTTTACAGGTCAGAGTAAATATGAATGAGTCTGTATCCGTATAAATTAGTCTAGCTCTCTCCCCATAATGGGCTTTAACTACATTATACCAGAACTCATATAAACGCCTCTTGGCTATCTGCAAGATCTGATATCCCATGTAAGAAGGAGTGGTAACTTTAAGGATGTCTTTCATTACTGTACAGAGAACCCTATCTGGACCTAAAGAGACAGCTCGTTTATACAAAGGGTTTCTTGCATGAGTTAAGAATGAATGTTTTGTCGTTACTAGATGGTGAGTATTAGCATATCTAGATATATTTGTCATTGATTTCCCGTACAGACTGTTACTTATGAGTTTAAAAGCTTTTTCTTTAACTTTACAGGTGGTATTGGCTCGTTCTCGAATGTTGGTTGAAATAAAATCTTTTAAATAGGGAGCCTGTTTAAATTCATAGATTGTTTTTACTCGTTCAACTTCTAGCCCTAGTTTTAATAGCAATTGCAGGAAATCAAGGCTTACTAAGTAATTGTTTTGGGGCAAGTGAGATGCAATTAACTTAGTATTTTTAGGTGGGAGTTTACGTTTTTCATCATTAAGGGTTTTCTTACTGTACTCTGACAAAAACTCCTCAGTTATATTAGTATGAGATAGTACAAGGGGCAGATCATCAGTATACCTAGCTACCTCGGGAGATACATGTTTTGTATCGCATAAAATCGAATAACCTTTGTCTTGATCACAGGGGATATGTTGTAACCCTTGCCCTAATAAGGTATCCCGCTCAAGGTCAGTTAATTGTCTAATCCCTCCCTGGGGAAGTACCTCAGCCATGCACGCTGCATATAGGCTGTTGAAGTCGAGGTACAAAATGTGAGTATCGTCATCAGAGCTAGGGTTAGATGTAGTGTGCTCGTTAACAGCCTGTGTAAATTGTCTTATGGAAGATGTGAACCCCCCTCTAAGATTCCTTCTCAACAAATCATATACATTCTGATCATACACATAGTCAAGTACAACTTTTGATTTAAATAAGAACGCGTCCCAAGCGTAACTAGTAAGTGATACATAGAAAACAATATCTAGTTCATAAATTTCTTTCAGTGATGTTCGCCAAAGTGTAAATATATCAACTAGCATTCCTACATCAACTTTTAAATATAACATGAGGTAATCCTTGATGTTTGTACAGTTCCCTAAATTAAATACTTTAAGAGCATTGTTATAATCTTCTTCAGACAGTGGAGCGTCATGTAAAACATTGTAAAACTTATCTCGCGACGGGAGCTGAGGTTCGTCTAACACGTCCATGGAAGAAATATAATCATAACATAGGCTTTGTTTACCTTTAATTAACAGAGCTTTAGCTTCATCGGATACGCCATTTAGTATGTGTTCAGTGTATTTGGTGGGTTTCTTACTGGCAACGTGCTCGCTTGCTAAGGTTCCTAATGACCCATTAAGGAGAGCTAGGCTATCTAGGAATTTAAGTTTACCTATGATGACTTGCATAAATTTCAATCCTTCCTTGGTTAGAATTTCTACATCGCGGTGAGGATTTTTGGACAGTTCTTTAAGTATAATTCCAAGATCATAGGCAGCATTATGGGAAAATGTGGTCAAGTATCTACGAGCATTTTTACATTGTAAATTGCAACGAGCACAATAAGCACCTAAGTAATTATTTTCCTGAATAGCATGATTATGATGTCTATGTTTATCTTTCTTATTCTTGAAAGTTTGATGACACAATTGACACGTATTTTGTCTTTGAAACATTCTTTCCTGTTCTCTAGACAAGTTCTTAGGGAAGTTGGGGAGCTGAGCATGAATAGCTTTCCATGAGGCTTCTAGCTTTGTAATAAAATGATTAACCGCGTCTGGGCCTACGTATGAATACGTTTCTACGACATTGAATTCCCTGTCTAAAATCATGTAAGCATAAGCAATTGCTTTATGCTTACATTCCACCATGCCTCTAGGATTTTGACGGTCTAATAGACATTCAAAATCGTAATAGGCGGTGTGAGTTGGGCTATACGTCCTACCGTAATTTTTAAAACTGATTTTATCACTAGGATTATAGAACGAAAATACTTGGGATACAGTGCATGACTCTTCGTGAGCCTGAATTTCATCTAAGGGAGCATGCAAAAGGCAAATTTTGCAGAATTTATGAGTGTCAGGAATCCTTCCAGAGTGGTGGTTAATACTCTTTACAAATTTATCAAAGTCCTTGATCAGACAAAGATGCTTGCCTTCTAATAACAACAAAGGAACTTTATCGGCATACTTTTCCTGGCTTTTCCTAGCTAAACTAAGATAGTATCTGTTACTTTCATGAGTTACTGTATAAATATAAATAGAAATTTTGTTAAGCTTCTCTATTTTCTTAAGGTTATCAAATGATACGGGGAATCTGATTTCATCTGCCCATACTACGAATCTTTTACACCATCGAAGGCTTTTGTAATGATGTCTAACGTTTTTTATAGTCCTGCCCAATGCTAAGTTTTTATACGCTGCAATGCACTGCAACAAACACTCATCTCCTTCACTTTCAGGATTAAATACTGATTCTTTACCCTTTAATTTTGCAGGATATGGTACGTAAGATCCAAGGTGCATAGGGTGGCGAATATATGAAAAATTAATGGCAAAGCCTGACATGGAATGAATTCCTACACTTGAGGATTGGACATTTTTTAGGCATTCGTCAATTTTAGCAGCCATTTCGTCAACCCAGGAATTTACGAGAACTTCCACCTCTTCCTGTGTAACAGTCTGAGTTTCGCCTCTAATTGAAAATACTTCGTCTAATATTTCATATTGATCCTCGCCATGATTAAGTTTTTGCAAAATTAGGCTTACGTCCGGGTAAATGTGAAATGAGGGAGGGAATTCTTCCTGTATTTGTCTGAACTGATTGTCTATATATTCTATAAAAAATTCCCTATACCTATTTATATATAAGCTGGGGTCAGCGTCTAAATGTCCGGGAATGGAGAAAGAATGTCTCGAGAATGATCCTTCGAAATGGCGTATGACTTCTAACACTCGCGGAACAACGTTATCTAAGTTAAGTACCTCTGGGGAATCTGGAGCGTTGACTTCTTCATCTGATATGTCATGAACAGGGGGTTGATTGTCTTCTTCTTCATCTGAGGATGCCTGCAGGTTGCCGTCTGGTGCATCTTCTTCTAGCTCCTGGGACAGCTGGGGTTGACTGCGAACAGGCGTGCTCCACTCAGAGGGTTGGGTTGAATCCAGGGGCGATTCTGTAATATAATATTAGCAATGAATAAACATTAAGAGGAAAGCAAATTTGAAAACATTAAGAGGATTTGAAAACCTTAATAGGAAAACAATGTTTGTAACTTTAAGAGGAAAATATCGTGTAAATAAGACGATTTATTATTAAGAGGAAAAACAAAAAGTCTAAATAAGAGGAAAAACTGAATTACAGATAAATAATAATATTACTTACGAGCTGGGATGTTGATTCCACCAAGTATGAGATTCTCTTGATCACGAATAGGAACTCCTGTAATGGAAACATTTTTCTGTATGAGCACATATTACTTATTTATACACTTGCTTAAAAAAATATATAATTATTAGCTTTTTAAATTACGAAAATTATTGTGAAAACGTACGGTTATTTATGATGCGACGGCGTTTGGGTGGAGGTTCAATGACGTTTCTGGCTTCGGTGGGAGGTTCCTGGTTAACGGACCAACGACAGTACGGGCAGGAAGTAGAACCATGAACTGAAATAAGAATAATATATATAAATTGACTGTCTGTATGTATGTATGTATGTTTCGGATATATATTTTCTTTGAAAGTTTATTGAATGTGCGAGAAAAAGCGGTACTTACGATTTGCACAATAGAGTTGTCCACAGCTGGTACAGGTTACGTCAAAATGTCCAGGCGGTGTGGACCCGTTGCATCCTATACAGTACAGTCTGCATTCTTGAAGAGCGTTGATAGACATCTCACCTAGGCATGTTAAACACCGTGTTTGACACACATGCCTGATTTCGTTGTTGAGAGGAGACAGACACAGGGGACACACTGACATGATGATATGACTAGGCTGGGGGAACCTTGTGAACAGGATGAAGGTTGAATGTTGACTGAGAGTGTAGGCCTCTAAGACTTTGACCTTAGGCGATCTGAGGGGGCCCCTGAATGAGCGTAATAACGATAGTGTGCCCCTGAGTGAGCGTTTGGCTGTTTTATTAATAGCGAGAATGATTGGCGAATACTGGGAATAAATTCTTTTATTATAAATTGCGTAAACTAAGAATTAGATGACTAAATAAATTATAAATAAATAAATAAGTTTTATTAACGCCTAATGTATATATATAAATTATTACGATGGCGAACGCTGACAATGACTGGTAGATGTAAGGGCAGGTAATCAGGCGATGTTTGCCTCGGGCAGATAGCCTGGAGCAGGTAGCTGGTGCCAGCTTAGATAGTCTCGGAGACAGTTTTCAGTAATAAAGGTTACATTGAGATGCTTCGGTTGATTTGTATAAAACTAACTGGTTAATGAAAAAAGGAACAAAACATTACGATGTCAGAAAAATAGGAAGAAAGAATAATATGAAGAGGAGAGAGAGAGAGGGTGGAGGGACGGTCCAGATATTATGGAGAAGATAAGATAAGATAAGATAAGAGGCGACCTACACGAAGCGTCTGGCTGGCTGGCATAAGGTAAATAAAGGTGACGCGAGAGATTGCGAGGTAAGGCGGGGAGGGAGGGGGTGTGAGGTACAAGCGGGGGATGCAGGGGGAAGGAAAACCCTGGCTCCCACAGAAGATTTTTTCCCTTTGGACCTGAAAACCATGGCTCACACAGACGAATTTTGTAAGTTGAAAACAGGTAAAATATGTCAGTAGAGTTCTCCTGGAAATGCTGACTCTTAAACGCGAATTTGAATTTCTCCCATAAGACCTTTAACAAACTCGTATGACATTATTTTAGTTATATGAACTCTTAACAAACTTCTATAATCTCTGAAATTACTCACTCATAAGAAATCCTTAATCCCAAATCTGTACCTCCCCAAATTCACCTGAAAACCCTGGCCCGCACAGGGGATATTTGACCTGAAAAAAAAGGAGCCGCTGGCGCTTACCCCTTACTACTAACGAGGCAGGACTACTGTAGCCCATGTAGTTAACCAGGCAGGACTACTGTAGCCCATGTAGTTAACCAGGCAGGACTACTGTAGCCCATGTAGTTAACCAGGCATGACTACTGTAGCCCATGTAGTTAACCAGGCAGGACTACTGTAGCCCATGTAGTTAACCAGGCAGGACTACTGTAGCCCACGTAGTTAACCAGGCAGGACTACTGTAGCCCATGTAGTTAACCAGGCAGGACTACTGTAGCCCACGTAGGGAACCAGGCAGGACTACTGTAGCCCATGTAGTTAACCAGGCAGGACTACTGTAGCTCACGTAGTTAACCAGGCAGGACTACTGTAGCCCACGTAGGGAACCAGGCAGGACTACTGTAGCCCATGTAGTTAACCAGGCAGGACTACTGTAGCCCATGTAGTTAACCAGGCAGGACTACTGTAGCCCACGTAGTTAACCAGGCAGGACTACTGTAGCCCACGTAGGGAACCAGGCAGGACTACTGTAGCCCATGTAGTTAACCAGGCAGGACTACTGTAGCCCACGTAGTTAACCAGGCAGGACTACTGTAGCCCACGTAGTTAACCAGGCAGGACTACTGTAGCCCACGTAGGGAACCAGGCAGGACTACTGTAGCCCATGTAGTTAACCAGGCAGGACTACTGTAGCCCATGTAGTTAACCAGGCAGGACTACTGTAGCCCACGTAGTTAACCAGGCAGGACTACTGTAGCCCACGTAGTTAACCAGGCAGGACTACTGTAGCCCATGTAGTTAACCAGACAGGGCTACTGTAGCCCACGTAGTTAACCAGGCAGGACTACTGTAGCCCATGTAGTTAAATTGGCAGGACTACTGTAGCCCATGTAGTTAACCAGGCAGGACTACTGTAGCCAGTTAGTTAACTAGGCAGGACTACTGTAGCCCACGTAGTTAACCAGACAGGACTACTGTAGCCAGTAGTTAACGAGGCAGGACTACTGTAGCCCACGTAGTTAACCAGGCAGGACTACTGTAGCCCATGTAGTTAACCAGGCAGGACTACTGTAGCCCACGTAGTTAACCAGGCAGGACTACTGTAGCCAGTAGTTAACCAGGCAGGACTACTGTAGCCAGTAGTTAACCAGGCAGGACTACTGTAGCCTACCAATGACTACATTGTATTCCGGTTTAAAGTTGCTTACTTTTGTTGAATCCAATTTGTCTAAAAGTCATAATACAGTTACAGGTGCTAGTGTGGCCAGCCCCACTGGCTTTGTTCACTGTATATGTGGCCGTTTTCACCGTCACTGTCGCTTTGTTCATCGTCATTGGCCTTGTTAACTGTATATGTGACTTTGGCTGGCTTTGTTCTTCATCGATCTGGCCTTGTTCACCGTGAATGTCAACCTGTTCACCTTAACTGTGGCTTTGTTCATCGTCACACCGGCAGTGTTAACTATCACCGTGGCTTTGTTCAGTATAACTCTGCGTTCTTCACCGTTGCTATTTTGTTCGCAGTCTCAGAACTTATTTTATTGTTTATTTAAATAACTGTTGTTCCATACATGCACCAAAGCCACACAGACGTGTTAATTATTAAAAGCATTACATTTGCACGTAAGGATATAAAAAACTCATAAGTTTTATTTAAATGAATATAGTACTGATTCTAGTAGTGCCGAGTCGAACCATCGAAAGCTTGTGTTGGGTCAAAGAGATTCCCTTCTGAATCAAGCCTAAAGCACCGTCAAGAGTACTCTTGAAGCTTATTGGGTCATCTCTCCTGAATCTCTGAAGAATTTCGTCAGATACTTGATGAGTCTCGATGTACTAGGAGCTCACGATCCCTAGAGCTTTAAGGTAATAATCTTGAGATGATTTCAGGGCTTTATAGTGTCCCCGCAGCCCGGTCCTCGACCAGGCCTCCACCCCCAGGAAGCAGCCCGTGACAGCTGACTAACACCCAGGTACCTATTTTACTGCTAGGTAACAGGGGCATATGGTGAAAGAAACTCTGCCCATTGTTTCTCGCCGGCGCCCGGGATTGAACCCGGGACCACAGGATCACAAGTCCAGCGTGCTGTCCGCTCGGTCGACCGGCTCCCCTAATAGTCCATGCATGCAGTCAAGGTTGGATAAACTGTGGTCAAGGGGCAGACGTGTTGGACACGGAGTTGTAACATGGAGATGACTGGTTCAAAGACTTTGTTTAAACTTGTATCTTTTGATGAAGAATGATATCGACACACTATCGGATATGATATCAGATATCCAACCCCAACCCACATACACTAAATGGTGTTGTTAATAATGAACTAAAAAAAGTTCACTTATGGATGTCAACCAACAAACTAACACTTAACATAGAAAAGACCTACTACATCCTATTCGGAAGCAAATCTACAAATGCAATTCAGCTTCAGATTGACAATGTAAACATTAGCAATAAAAATGATGGAAAGTTTCTTGGCATATTCCTAGACAAGAGACTCAACTTCAGTACCCACATACAACACATAACTAAGAAAGTCTCTAAAACAGTTGGTATACTCTCCAAAATCAGATATTATGTTCCTAACTCTGCTCTCATCTCTCTATATTATGCACTAATCTATCCCTATCTCAACTATGGTATCTGTGCATGGGGTTCAACCACTGCAAACCACCTCAAGTCCAGCATCACCCAGCAAAAATCTGCTATCAGAATAATATCAAATTCTGCTTTCAGACAACACACAGCGCCCTTGTTTAACTCCCTAAACATGCTAAACATCACCTCACTCCACAAATTCTCTTGTGTCAACTACATTTACAAAACCCTGTTCTTAAATGCAAATCCTTGTCTGAAACTCTTCCTGAACAGATGTAATAGGACCCATAGTCACCACACTAGAAATAAATATCTCTTTGATATCCCCAGAGTTAAACTTAATCTGTGTAAACACTCTATGCAAATAAAGGGACCCAGTTTATGGAACTCACTCCCTACTGAATTGAAAAGCTGTCCAACTTTTACATCATTCAAAATCAATACTAAAAAGTACCTAATTTCATCTTCATAGTTTTTCACTTTTTGCCTTATAATTGCACTGTATCAATTGCTACCCAATCTCCCAACCTTTATGTTCCCAATTTGAACGTCTTTACCATTGTGATCATTGCTGTTTTCTTATATGTGCTGCCAATCTGTTGTATGGGGTTTATAAATCTTGTTTATCTGTATCTTTTGCTACCCAGTCTCCCAATCTTTATGTACCCAATCTGAACATCTTTACCATTGTGATCATTGCTGTCTTATATGTGCTGTCAATCTGCTGTTTGGTGTCTATTAACCTTGTTTAAATTACTAATCAAGCTGTCAATGTAATTAATCAGAGCTTTAATATAACAATGTGCTTTAATATACTTACTTATCTCTCTCATCTCATTTTTCTCTTGTAAGGTATCTTTATCATTTATCAATTCTGACTGAAATTACCTACTTAAAATTATCTGCTAGATTAAGGACCTGCCCGAAACGCTGTGCGTACTAGTGGCTTTACAAGAATGTAAATACTGTACTATCCAATGTATTCTCACTAACCCAATGTACCTTCTTGTATATATATAAATAAATAAATAAATAAATAAATAAATAAATAAATAAATAAATAAATAAATAAATAAATAAACTGGCAGCTGATGGCCAGTGTCTGCGACCGTGTGCTGAAGGATTTCCCAGAAATAATATATATATGTATATATATATATATATATATATATATATATATATATATATATATATATATATATATATAACTGAAAACTCACACCCCAGAAGTGACTCGAACCCATACTCCCAGGAGCAACGCAACTGGTATGTACAAGACGCCTTAATCCACTTGACCATCACGACCGGACATAATGAGGTGATAGCCGAGGCTATTTGAACCACCCCACTGCCGGCACTCGGATAGTAATCTTGGGCATAGCATTTTACCAAATCACCTCATTCTTTGAGGCACACGTGAGGAACACAAATGCGAACAAGCCTGAATGGTCCCCAGGACAATATGCAACTGAAAACTCACACCCCAGAAGTGACTCGAACCCATACTCCCAGGAGCAACGCAACTGGTATGTACAAGACGCCTTAATCCACTTGACCATCACGACCGACATAATGAGGTAATAGCCGAGGCTATTTGAACCACCCCACCGCCGGCACTCGGATAGTAATCTTGGGCATAGCATTTTACCAAATCACCTCATTCTTTGGGGCACACGTGAGGAACACAAATGCGAACAAGCCTGAATGGTCCCCAGGACAATATGCAACTGAAAACTCACACCCCAGAAGTGACTCGAACCCATACTCCCAGGAGCAACGCAACTGGTATGTACAAGACGCCTTAATCCACTTGACCATCACGACCGGACATAATGAGGTGATAGCCGAGGCTATTTGAACCACCCCACCGCCGGCACTCAGATAGTAATCTTGGGCATAGCATTTTACCAAATCACCTCATTCTTTGGGGCACACGGGAGGAACACAAATGCGAACAAGCCTGAATGGTCCCCAGGACAATATGCAACTGAAAACTCACACCCCAGAAGTGACTCGAACCCATACTCCCGGGAGCAACGCAACTGGTATGTACAAGACGCCTTAATCCACTTGACCATCACGACCGGACATAATGAGGTGATAGCCGATGCTATTTGAACCACCCCACCGCCGGCACTCGGATAGTAATCTTGGGCATAGCATTTTACCAAATCACCTCATTCTTTGGGGCACACGTGAGGAACACAAATGCGAACAAGCCTGAATGGTCCCCAGGACAATATGTAACTGAAAACTCACACCCCAGAAGTGACTCGAACCCATACTCCCAGGAGCAACGCAACTGGTATGTACAAGACGCCTTAATCCACTTGACCATCACGACCGGACATAATGAGGTGATAGCCGAGGCTATTTGAACCACCCCACCGCCGGCACTCGGATAGTAATCTTGGGCATAGCATTTTACCAAATCACCTCATTCTTTGGGGCACACGTGAGGAACACAAATGCGAACAAGCCTGAATGGTCCCCAGGACAATATGCAACTGAAAACTCACACCCCAGAAGTGACTCGAACCCATACTCCCAGGAGCAACGCAACTGGTATGTACAAGACGCCTTAATCCACTTAACCATCACCACCGGACATAATGAGGTGATAGCCGAGGCTATTTGAACCACCCCACCGCCGGCACTCGGATAGTAATCTTGGGCATAGCATTTTACCAAATCACCTCATTCTTTGGGGCACACATCAGGAACATAAATGCGAACAAACCTGAATGGTCCCCAGGACAATATGCAACTGAAAATATACAAATGGCCAATATGCAAATGGCTTGTTCGCATTTGTGTTCCTCACGTGTGCCCCAAAGAATGAGGTGATTTGGTAAAATGCTATGCCCAAGATTACTATCCGAGTGCCGGCGGTGGGGTGGTTCAAATAGCCTCGGCTATCACCTCATTATGTCCGGTCGTGATGGTCAAGTGGATTAAGGCGTCTTGTACATACCAGTTGCGTTGCTCCTGGGAGTATGGGTTCGAGTCACTTCTGGGGTGTGAGTTTTCAGTTGCATATTGTCCTGGGGACCATTCAGGCTTGTTCGCATATATATATATATATATATATATATATATATATATATATATATATATATAGGTATGCTATATATAATGTAGCCTAAATCACACATTATCTTAGATTCGCGGAGTGGAGATGCACTCCTCTCGTGGGACCCTGTGAAGCTTTCTTCCTGTAGGACCACGTGAAGCTGTCTTGCAGTGGCTTCACCCGGGATACAGAGAGTGGAGGCGCGTTCTCTCTCAGTGGGGGTTCAATAGGCCAGTTCTTTCCCTTTTAACGAGAGCCAATATTCGTAATTTTAGTCTTATTAACGTTGGTTACCCTTAGATCCCTTTCCCAGGGAAAACAATTTAGTACAGATGACGCGCGTCACTTTACATATTATAAATGTATTATAACACATTTTAATTGTTAATTATTATTAATATATTTGATGCAGTATTACTCTTCTCTAAGCTTGATATTATTATTTCGGTCCGTTCTGGACCATTCTCAAGTCCACAATCGACTTGAGAATGGTCCAGGACGGACCCTTCACGTTCTAGTGTGTGGTCTGGTCAACATAGGAAGACAATGGACTTGAGAATGGTCCAGGACGGACCCTTCACCTTCTAGTGTGTGGTCTGGTCAACATAGGAAGACAATGGACTTGAGAATGGTCCAGGACGGACCCTTCACCTTCTAGTATGTTGTCTGGTCAACATAGGAAGACAATGGACTTGAGAATGGTCCAGGACGGACCCTTCACCTTCTAGTGTGTGGTCTGGTCAACATAGGAAGACAATGGACTTGAGAATGGTCCAGGACGGACCCTTCACCTTCTAGTGTGTGGTCTGGTCAACATAGGAAGACAATGGACTTGAGAATGATCCAGGACGGACCCTTCACCTTCTAGTGTGTGGTCTGGTCAACATAGGAAGACAATGGACTTGAGAATGGTCCAGGACGGACCCTTCACCTTCTAGTGTGTGGTCTGGTCAACATAGGAAGACAATGGACTTGAGAATGGTCCAGGACGGACCCTTCACCTTCTAGTATGTGGTCTGGTCAACATAGGAAGACAATGGACTTGAGAATGGTCCAGGACGGACCCTTCACCTTCTAGTGTGTGGTCTGGTCAACATAGGAAGACAATGGACTTGAGAATGGTCCAGGACGGACCCTTCACCTTCTAGTGTGTGGTCTGGTCAACATAGGAAGACAATGGACTTGAGAATGGTCCAGGACGGACCCTTCACCTTCTAGTGTGTGGTCTGGTCAACATAGGAAGACAATGGACTTGAGAATGGTCCAGGACGGACCCTTCACCTTCTAGTGTGTGGTCTGGTCAACATAGGAAGACAATGGACTTGAGAATGGTCCAGGACGGACCCTTCACCTTCTAGTGTGTGGTCTGGTCAACATAGGAAGACAATGGACTTGAGAATGGTCCAGGACGGACCCTTCACCTTCTAGTGTGTGGTCTGGTCAACATACTTCAGCCACGTTATTGTGACTCCTCACCTGCAAGTGGGAAGTTAAGATAGGAGGGAGAGGGAATGAACCAAGAAGGGAAAGGAGGGAAGAGGAGTATACCAGGAAGGAAAAGGGAGAGAGGAGAGAGCCAGGAATGGGAGAGAGCTATTGGATGGTAGAAGAGGTGAAAGGGGAAACTAACACATGGATGGTTAGGACTAATTAATGGTCAAGGAATTAAACCTGCAACGGACCAGTCTC